>NW_012104798.1:1073661-1132290 GCF_000951045.1 Mandrillus leucophaeus
ACACTATATATATATATATATATATATATATACACACACACACAGACACACATAATTTCCACTTGCATTGCCTTTTCATAGAAATGTTTCCTTTTAAGTTGTTTTTCTACTCACACACATACACAGTTCATATGTAATAAGAGCACACCATATATAACAAAGAAGAATGCTAAGTGTAGAATCAAGAATAGAAGAGTACGTAGTGACATAAAAGTCCTCATGATACATACAACATTAAGTAAAAAAGAAGCATGTTAAAGTATTATGTTAATTTTGTTTAAAAAATATATACATATATGCACAAAATAAAAGGGAAACATATTTAGATGGCAGATGATTTGCCATCCAGAGGTGATTTGAATTTACATTACATATTTTTGTGTATTTTAATATATCTCTAAAATAAGCATATATTATTTTCAAAGATCAGAGAGATATTCTTTTGGGAAATAAACAAATGGTTGCCATAACATATAAAGAAAAAGCTGAAATGAGAATCTAAATAATTGATATGTTTGGCAGCAGTATATAATCTCTTTTTGAAAAGGAAGAAAATAATAATACAAGAGAAATGAATATGTGAGAGAAAAGCTGTTCCTTTTTCAAAATGTCACAGAGAGGTAAGGTATATTATAAAACGTGAAGAAAATCCTCAAAGGAATAAATAAAGCTGGGTGCTATTATAGTGTAAAGAGATATTCCATTCGTCTCTTTAGATTCCATGATATAACTATAAAACAGAACATGAAATTTTGTTTGTAGAAAACGTAGATTTCTTTAGAAAAGTAAATCAATTAGAAAAGAAACCATTTTAAAAATCAAAGAACAAAAGAGAGGATTCTATATTGTCAAGAACGAGGCAGAAAGGGAATCAGAAAAGGTAAAGCATGAATAGATATATATTTTGAGGTCAAGATTAATGGAAGAGAGGGCATTAGGAAACACAAATGAGTAGATTAAGATGGCACCAATTTGGGATGTTCAATTCAATATCATTCAATTCATTCACTCAGCAATAGAGATTGTGCACTTATTACATGCCAGTAACGTAGCCAGATTCTAAGTTTGGTGCTCAATTCAATAGTCATTTTTGAATGCCCATCATCTGCCCATGTCTCAGGCACTGATATGACTGAGATAAAGAAGATATGGCTTCAAAGGGAAATCCAAAAGAGTAATTTTGAATAGTCAAAGAGTCTGATATTGTGAATCCACTGCAATTTAGAAAGGAACAAAGATGTGTACAAATTGTGGAGAACCTGCATGAGGATCAAGGGGTAGACAATTTAGTAGGTTGTTCACTTGAGACTTTTGCTTTGAAGGTTGGCCCAAATAGCAAGAAAGGAGAACAAGCTAGGAGATGCATCGTATTTGTATTGTGGAATTATTTTTTCCAATAAATCATTGTTTTCCTTAAGACCATGTTAAAAAGTAACAGATGCTATTGTAATGAGACAAAGTGGGTAAACAGCAAAAAGGGAGAAAATTACACTAGGATGCAGGAAATCTATCTGTATAGGTATTATTGCTGTATGGAGTATTAACCATAAGAATAATAAAGAAATACTCAATGTGATGGGAATGACATTTCTCCAAAAAGGTTTAGCAGGACTAGGGCTGGGTACAGTATTTTACATAGCAATGAGATCAAAATGACAGCAAGGAAAATAAGTTAAAATATAAAAAATCCAAAGACCAGGATAGAGAAGTTGGATGACAGCCCAGGAAATAGGGCCAAAATCTATAAAAATGAGGGAAAGAAATATCATCACATAAAGATATAAACTAAGAGAAGGCCAGTGAGAATTTGTCCTACACTGTTGGAGGAAAAGAAATGTTTTAAAGAAATTGAAAGACAAAAGTGCAATCAGCTGAAAAGAAAATCAATACATGAGGGATGTGGATAATATCACCCAAATACCAAGAATGACTAATTGAGTATCTTCTCTACAGTTTATACATGACTTATGTTCAGCATACCACATAGACAGTATATACATATGTACTATTATATGTGTACAACATACAAATACTCTGATAGAGATTTTTTTTGACTAGTCTTTTGGAACAATAGGGAAATTTTAAGGCAGTTCTTGTACCTGCTGCTATAAGGAAGGCCAAGAATGTTAAACACAGTTTAGCCCTTGTGAGTTTCAGCATGAGGACAGTAAGAGGCAGCAATAGCTGGTGACCAGTGTTTGAGCTCTCCTGCTCTTGCTGAAAGCCGGCGGAGGCCAGGCGCAGTGGCTCATGCCTGTAGTCCCAACACTTTGGGAGGCCAAGGGGGCCGGATCACCAGGTCAGGAGTTCGAGACCAGCCTGGCCAACACAGTGAAACCCTGTCTCTACTAAAAACACAAAAAGTTAGCTGGGTGTGGTGGCAGGCGCCTGCAATCCCAGCTACTCGGGAGGCTGAAGCAGGAGAATCGGTTGAACCTGGGAGGCAGAGGTTGCAGTGAGCTGAGATCGCGCCCCTGCACTGCAGCCTGGGTGAGAGTGTGACCCTCTGTCTCAAAAAAGAAAGCTGGCAGAAGACAACTCCTACTGAAGAGGAAAAAATGTCCAAAATAGCAACCTATAAGATGACTATCATGAAAAAAGTGTCATGGGCAGAGGCTTTATTATTCAAAAAAATGTCAGGGAAATTATACTTACAAAATTTTTACAACGTATACATTTGAAAGTTATAACTCGAAGTGATTTTTATGAGTTCAGTAAAGATAAAGCAGAGGACAAAAGAGAGGTGCTACCTTTTAATTTTCATTGAAAACCTGTAGTAAAATGCAAGATACTGGGCAGGAAACTTAACAGCAATTTAGGAAAAGGTTGCCGGAAATCTAAGTACAGCGTTCAAGTCTTCCACTGTAGACCCCTGTGGAATTTGGGAGCTAGTTCAAGAAATAAGGAAATTAGAGTAAATGAATTAAAATAGTTTACAAAGGGCTAATGAAGAAAATGGGAAAAGAGAAAAATCATACATTGAGGACCTTGGGCATAAAGATTGATTCTCTGAAATAATTGAGATCCAGAAACATACAAATTGCTTTGTGTCAAGAGATGAATTTGCCATGGCCATACCTATTATCTCTTGATGTTTACTCTATAACTTTATCCTCATTTTAGAGATGGAAGAACTAATACCCAGGGAATTTAGTAACTAGCTCAGCCTCTAACTATTAAGTACTAGAGCCAGGATTTGAACATAGCCACCTAGTGTCCTAAAGGTGATATGCTTAGCAGTATGCTACATTGATACAACGTTTTGTTACTATAGAAGGACGTTTCCAAGTAATAAGCAGAAAACAACAAAAACTGTTTACAGACAATGCTAAAAACACTAGTATGCTGAATTCTTAAGACATTATTACTAAATATTATAAAAATCTTGCTCATGTCACATTGAAAGAAATTTTAAAATCCCTGAAGATAAAATGACATGATGAATGTTTGGTTTTTGTTTCATTAATATATTGCATATTATACTATGTAACAATATATTAATATAACATTATAATTTTACATAATACATAATAAAAATAAATAATAATGTTAATTAAAAGTTATAGGATTTCTTAGTAGGAGAGGACATAAAAAACATTAGGTAAATCAAGTCCACTTGTCTCTAAGAGATGCAATTTTGGTGATTACATAACTTGAAATTTTTATTTATTTATTTATTTATTTATTTGAGACAGAGACTCACTTTGTCACCCAGGCTGGAGTGCAGTGGTGCAATCGCGGCTCACTACAACCTCCGCCTCCTGGGTTCAAGCGATTCTTGTACCTCAGCCTCCTGAGTAGCTGGGATTACAGGCATGCACCACCACGTTTGGCTAATTTTTGTATTTTCAGTAGAGATGGGGTTTCACCATGTTGGCCAGGCTGGTTTTGAACTCCTCACTTCAACTGATCTGCCTGCCTAGGCCTCCCAAAGTGTTGGGATTACAGGCGTGAGCCACCACGCCTGGCTGAAATTTTTATTTTTTAAGTAGAATGCAATAGAGGTGCTTGGCATCATATCACCTTCAAATATTTTCATGTATTTAGCAAATGCAGTGATTAAATTAATCTGTCTATATTCTTGAGTACAGTTCTAGAAAGGCATGGTATTAAAGTATCAGGTGTAAGTGAAACTTGTAAGCAAAATTTTTATTTAAATACAGAGAGGTGTTGCAACTACATACTCCCAAGTACTCTGCTCCCTTCTGGAAGGTTTTAACTCCTGGTCACTATCATGATCTCCAGCACAATTCTTTTCTGGAAATCTAGCTTTCACTGGCTTTCCTCCCCCACCCTAATTATAGTGTCCCAGACCTGTAGTTACAATTGCATTCTCTTCATTACTTCAGTTTCAAGCACCCACTACTCTCCAGTCACAGTGATATTTTTTGCTAATTCTTGAAACATCTAGCATACTCCTGCTAAAGGTCCTTAGTATTTAACTGTTCCCTCTGTCTTGAATGCCTTTCCTCTATATATCTGTACTATCTACACAGTTCACTCTTCAGGTCTTTGTTGATCATCCTATTCAAGGTTTTAGCTTCCCCCCAACCACAGCATTCCTTATCCCTTGTTCTGTCTTTATTTTTATTCATAGCATTTTCATCCACAGATAGATGTAATACTATAAATATAGGTAAATTTTATGTATACTATACATTTGCCAGTTTATCATTGGTCTCCTCCATGAAGCAGGGACTTTTGTATTCTGGGCACTCTGCATGTCTAGACCCTCTGCTAGGGCCTGGTACATAATCGGGCCCAATACATTTCTTTTGAACATATTAACTGTGGATCAATGAAGAAGAGACGTATTGCAAATATGTGTAGTTATATATTTTAAGGAGGGGAAAATAACTTAATCTTTGGAAAGTGAACTCAAACTGTGAACATGACGAGGAAAATAATATGTGCGGTGACACGTGGGCTTTCTCTAAAATAACTCAGTTATTTGATTCTCTTCCAGTTTATCTGTTTTACAGTATTATGCAGGTATTCCACTTTCGGCAAACAGTTTGCAATCTTCCACGTATTGCTACATTTTGAACTGGAAAAACCCCAGTGACTTAACTCCCTCACTTAACTGCAGTTTACTTTATCCTCAAGTAAAGATAAAGCTTTTCTACAGCCTTCTAAGACAACTGGGTGTGTGAGTGCTCTCACCACGAGGCCTTAGAGTTCAATGTAGCAATCATGTTATTTTATATGTGTTAGCAAATAGCAAAAAGAGTGACAACACACTATTTTATTGTTTATTAGATTACATAATTTATAATAATTAATTACAGGAACCTGCTTATCAACAAACATAATGTAATTTATTGAGAGAAGTAACAAATTATAATAAGCTGTTCTATTTATAATTTACTTTTAAATATCTTTATATATTTTCTTTTAATTCTTACAACCACAGAAGTGTCAATTAACACTATTAAGGCAAGAGCTTACTATCAAACTCTGCAAGCAAGCTGATATAAATAAGAATTTCCCACTGATTTCTCTTCTTCTTGACATAGAATGGTTATCTTTGAGGACCAAAGTTGTGGAGAATCAGGAACTGATATGCTGATTTGCCTTTTGTCCTTCTGTATGATGGGGAGGTTGTCAATGTTTATTCTGGATAGTATTACTGTTCAGAATGGTGCTAACAGTACTTTACGGACAATCTGACTGGGTGATCTGAGTTTTACATTGAACCTAGTTATTTTAGAACCTGACAGTATAGCCTGAGAGCAATACATGACTACACTGTATATTTTCTGCCAACAATTGTTCCTTTAATCTTGTGCTTCTTCTAGTCAAAACCCTCCAAGACAAAAAAAGCAAAAGTGAACCCAAGCGGATACTGCCACTTAAGCAACAGTTTTCCATTTTCCTTTTTAAAAATAAAATTGTAGTTTTTTTTTTTTTTTTTTTTTTTTTTTTTTTTTTTAACAGACTAACATAGCAATCTGAACACTCATGTGCCCAGATGAGCACTTCGATCTAGTTCTCCCCTTGGAAAGAGTGCCAGCAATTTGTTCCACAAACTCCAGGGGTTTATCTGGGTCTCGCACGTGTGTATCTCGGCATTCTCACTGGCTACCCCTGACCTCTGAAATCTGAAAGATTTCGGCAGGAATTGACATCAATAAGAACCTTTCTCTGAGTATCAGCTCTTAAAAAATAAAAATGTGCCAGCTTCCACTTTTGAATTTTAAAATCTGATCTAAAGGTTACTTGGTGGACTTTTGAAGATTTTTTTTACAAGTGTGAAGTAATATTAATAACAGCTTCTATATATTTAAACTTCTTTAATTTACATAGTTATCTTTCTGAAGGTTCTCTTGACATTAAAAAGCTGTCATATTTTAAAATCTTTGTTCTTTGAGAGATTAAAAGCTTATTCTTTTAGGATAGCATTAAGGTGATGAAAAAGAGTGGAGGTTTCCTCTCAGTGGTCATCTTCAAGTGTTCTCAGCAAGACTTTGCCTAGCATTTCAAAGGAGACTGATATTGTCCCTAGATACTAGCTATATGCTTTCCAAAATAAATATTTTCTTTTTCTTTTAGAAATAAAAAAAATGGTCAAAAAGGGGATCTGACTCTTGCTCTCCTAACAGCAAAATGATCAAACTGGTGAATTTTAGTGACAGGTAGCAGTCCTCCATAAAAATAATGGGATCCAGTAATGATTAATAATAATTAACATTATTAATAATTCATTATTCACAATAAAAACCTAAGAGTATTTTGAAATCCCAATTTTAAAAAGGTAGCCACTCTTTGCTGTGGTTTTCTGTTTTCCTTCAGTGACCCAGTGAATACTTACAGTGAATTCAGAGAGCGTAGTCCTTGGAAAGCATCTGGTGCAAGTTCAGAGATCTGATTATTGCTCAGGTCGCTAAGATTAGAAATAGGGTTAGGTTACATTCAATCGAATGTCAGTGAGATTTACTGTGGAAATAGCTAAGTATGGCTTTTAAATGTTGGTTTTGTCCTCATCAATACATGTACAAAATGTGCAACACTTAACATCTGAGGGATCCGAAATTTAAAAAAGAAATCATGCTTTAAAAAATAACCATTGTCTATTTTCCCATATAAGATGCCATGTCTTATTTTTGACAATAGAACATCTGAATATATTTGCAAAATATATTGACCATAAACATTCACATTTGTGTGAATCAATATGCTAAATTACAGAGACCTTTAAAATTACATAGTTTAGATATTAAGATTAAAATATTATTACAGAGCTAGTAATCAGACAGTCACATCACTTAATATTTAAGCTGTCAAACACTGATATACTCATACTTAGGTTTCTTTGCATGGTCTCATGACCTGTCTAATTTTTTAAATTACATATATTGTAGAATATTGTTCACTCACATTCTTCTAAGCTTTTTATATGGTGAGAAAGCTCCAGGAGGGATGACTTTGATTGTGTTCTGTTCCAAACGTCTGCAATGAAAAAAAATTCAACTTTTTAAATGGAGACGTGAACCTTCAGACACGTTTAATTCAAGCTCAGGACTGATGTCAAGAAGTAAAATTGATGTTCTTCATGACTGATATATTTTTTCCTGAAAAATAAGCACTAAATTTAATTTTTCTGTCCCTAAATGTGAAGCAAATTGGGATTAAAAACAAGGCAATTATAAAAATAATTAAAATATTCAGATTTTTAAGTACTACATATCCATCAATATTTAAGTCTGGACTTTGTACAAAAGAAATAATACCTTTAAGAAACTAACTTAGAAGTACATTTTAATTACCTTAACATAAATTAGAGAAATAGGTAGAAATACTGGATAAATCTATTACATATTTTAGATACAATCATAACTCTTCCACAAATTACTGTTGAATATTAAATTTTATAAAACTTTTATTTCCTCTACAGAAAGTGTATTATAGGTTAAAAAATCATTTTCTACTCACAAAATTAATTTTGAAGCTTCTTATGAGGTAGAATGTTAAATTATAAATCCATATATGCTACACGTACTTTCAGTAAGACAGTCTAGGCTCTGTGGATTCATTTTGTGAATATTTCACATAAAATCCACTGCAGCGAAGTGCATTTGAGCACCACTGAAGTATTTTTATGGTATACTAAAATCACAGAGTTGAAAATAACTCTGATATCATCTACTCTATGGTCCTGCTAACAGAGAAAGACAAGATTTTACCCACCTAGTTATGAATCAACGCACAAATCAGTAGATTTCATGAAGTCTTTGGTACATATGTTAGTCTATCAAAAAAATGTTGCTTCTCAGCCTCCTTTCTCTCCAAAGAAACATCGTTATGATCATTTCCCATGCCCTTCGCCTCTATTCTGCTCTATGTCCCAGAGAGCTGACTCCAGTGAACCATATATCCCAGGCTCACTTGCCAACAGGCTGCTGTGAGATTTGCCAGTGACAGACACTGGTAGGGTGGTGAAGGGTTGGCGGAGAGGAGAAGCTGGGGTATGTCTTCCTTTCTCTGTCTCACGGGATGTCTACAGAAGTGGTCTCGTCTCCTTCCTAATTTTACTTTCTGCTGGTGCCACCTTCTAATTTTGTAAAATACCAGCTTCTTCTGTCTTTATAGCCCTGGGGTGGTAGCAGTATTTTCCTTGTTATCTTCCTGCAATTGTTTAGTCCATTCTCTATATTAAATCCCTCTGTTTTTCAACAGAAAAATAGAGTTCATTTTCAACAGGAAAATAAAGCTCCCCTAGCATGAGTTCCACTTTCCTGCCTGGATTTGAAAAAATATATGCATATATATAATATAAATATATATATGTATATGTGTGTATATATTTAAATATGAATAAATATCATGAAAACATACCATATATGTGTCATATACATTAATTCATTTTTATTGAATGCTGGTAATACTTTAACACATACACACACACACACGCACACACACACATACACATAACATTTAATGAAAATAAAATCAAAACAAACAAATTATCCCTAGGACATTAAATCAAATTGCCAAAATTTTGGTCTTTTCTGATTTCAAAGCCCTTCTCACAGTGCTACGGTTTTTCTTCAACAGTATCAGGGTTCATTCTCTGACCTCTTTATTTCACCATTCAACGGGTTTCCTCAGTTTTCATTGCTCTTGAACTCACTGTAACATTTGATATTACTAACAATCTTTTTCCGTTTTGATGAGACACTCTAGACTATCTCCTCGGTGCTTACTGTACTTGGAAAATGTAAAAAATATGGTTAAAAACTAAATCCATAATGCCCCACTCAGATCAGTGAGTTTTACTTTAGCGTTTTTTGGCTTGCATATTTATTTTATATAACTGAGGTATTACTGCATACAGAATTTTGAGTGTATTTTATGTAACTGAGGTATTACTGCAAATAAAATTGCGTGTATTGTCTTTACATCCAACCTCATATCACACATGTACTGCTATATCATTAAACATTTTGGAAGACATTACTTTTAATGCCTTCATAATATTCCATTGTCGAAACGTATCCTATTTCCTCAATTCTTTCTTATTATTGGACATGTATGTTAGTGATACTTTTATACTAGTATTGATATTAATAATGCTTAGTTATTTTAAGACAGCGAAAACATGGCCTCCTTTTAAATCCTTTCCTTATTTTCTAAGGTATAATGAGTTGCGCCTTTTCCTATATACCCAAGGACACCATCTTAACTCCTCTGCTCTTACTTCACTGTATTCTATTCATTTTCACATACCCCTGCTCACTGGGTTCTTGGATCCTAATGGGCAGATTTACTCCAGAAGACAGTAAATAAACTGTATGATGGAAATATGAGTTTGTCATCTGTATTATTTATCTAGGTTGTAAGAAAGGGAGTTTTTTTCCAAAAGCTCTAAATAGAGTAAAGGACATGTAAATCATTTGCTTGTTACTTTATTGATTAGAATGTTTTGATTGACAGTTAAGAGAAATTCTTTTTGGCCTTTATTCGTTCTTATAGTAGAATTTTAAGCTTAAAATGTAATCAATAAATATACAGAGAAAATGAGCTACAGATGGAATATTATTGATTGGTTAGAAGACTTCATATCCTGGCCAGTTAAATATTATTTCAATGTGTTAAAGATTTGCTCACAATAACATAGTGATATGATGAGAAAAAAATAATAATTCTTAGCGACTAGTAGATTTCTTTTAATAGTAATGCAAAGCTAGTTCATACACTACTTTTCATAGATATGATTTCAGGTTCTTGAAAACAATCTAAAGAAACCAATAATCATTAATTAGTTCATTCACCCTAGAAATATTTAATGTCTACTCTGTCCAAAATATTATGCTATATGACTGGAATTCAATGATAATAAAAAAGCAGAGATGTTCATACATTTGTGGAAGTTTTATTGATAAATAATCTTATTTTCCAGTTAGATTTCAAAACAAATTTCTCCAATATAAGTCTTTTTTAAATGCTATATTCAGCGTAGAGACTTCTGAAATGTCAATAGCCTGAGCTCACAAATGTGGCCAAACTAATTCTATAATTTGATATAATTGAAGATATTCCTTGGAAATTTTAAAATTCATTTATTATTTTAAAGTCTCAAACTAGAATAATCGTAATGATCACTAATTTTTCTAATGACACTCAAATATATGTTATATAATTTCTGTAATTAATCTACAACTAATTTCACTGATTGAAGGCAAAAAAACCCCAAATTATACAATAAATAAGGCCTTTGTTTTTTGAAAATGCATACTCAAAAAGTTATAAAACAAAGAGGAGTCATGATAAAATGGCATTATATTTTTATATGCAAAAATAATACTTTGGACACATTTGAGTGATGCTGTGTGAATCATCTGTTATTGCAATGTACCAAGGACTTGATCTTCACATTGCAAACTATTGCATTTACATGTACAACAGAAAGTTGTACGATGACATGTACCATGGATTTGTTTACTTTTATTCATTTATCTATTTTCAATCTTGTTCCAAAAAAAAGTATTTGATATACAGTTTACATTGTTATTTACACTAACTCAGCAGCGAATTGGTTTTTACTGCACTGTCTCAGCAGTTCATTAAGGCAAAACATAATTGCATCCGTCATTCAGAGGGACAGATTTTCAAGCAGGAAAATATTCTACCATGGACAGATGTCAAACAATAAATTGCAATATATTACAAAATGCCTGTTGTCTCTTCCTTAGTGGACAGACAATAAACTAATTTGTACTTATTGCAAATGTTTGGGTCTTTAGAATAAAGAGTTTGTCCTTTTCATTGTAAGAACTTTAGAATATATTTGATAAACTAAAACCAACACACATCTCAAATGATGTCCTTTGTCTTACAAAAAGAAGAAAACATACTTAGATCATAAAAAATAAAGAAGTGAAATACTAAAGTTTTCAGGTTGAGGTAAAAAGAAAGGGCAAATAAAATTTACATTTTCTAGCATTGCTGTCCTGTAATCTGTGCTTTAATAGCATAGAAGCTGCTGAATTTTATAGAGTGCAAATTTGAATCCATTGTTCCACAAAGAACCTAATTAAAAACATTCCAGGATTACAAAAATAGATAGTATAATGGCTAAGATATATTTTCATGCCATGGATAAAATCCACCATAATTAAGAGATTTTCAAATGCCAGTCCTTCAGAGAAAATTCAGTATCATGAGTTTCAAAGTAAAAATAGATTTAGAAAGTGATTAGGGGAGGAAAGTACTGTAAATCACATACTACAAGAAAGACTTTTCCATGTAAGAGGAGCCAACACCTTTTTCTCCACATAATTTATGGAAATGATTGCATAACATCTTATCACTGTACATGTTTGTGTGTTTACATACATACATACATGGAACCAAAGCAATGGCTGTTACTACTCTTTCAAATGTAGAAGGAAATTTTAGTTACATGCTCAATATATGAGAAGATGAAGACAGTTTTCTAATTACACCATTAAAAATAACTCAAAAGTATGTTTATCCAATAAAAGACTTCTTCCCATTCTGTTTCCACTTCTACAATTTTTTCTCTTGCTCTCTAATTACTGCTACCTCATTATACATGTCTTCACGCCTTTAAAGTTCCTAAAGAATGAACTACAAACAATATATAACACTTTCTGGTGCCTATTTCAAAAATTATAGAAAACAAAAAATCATGAAATATCCCTCTGCTTTAATACAAAAGACTCTTAGAACATGTCAATTATGTGCAGCCATCTTTTAGTCCAATGAAGTCTGATTCTGCCCCTTGTGGACTGATGGGCTCTGTAACACATCAAATACACTAATGGTTATCGGTGAGCAGATCTTACATCAGTAGAGTATACAACATGCAGTGTGTATGATGGGGCAATTAAAAAATAGTTCTAAAGACATTTATAAGACATTAAACAGTATTAGCACTTTAAATGACACTTTCAGCTCTCTAGCATTCAATTCTTAGACATTATTTTCAATGTTTTAAAATTGTGTTATTTTGACAAACTATATAAAATAACATCCACATGCCAAATCTTCAATAGCCCTCAAGAGATATGTCTACACTTTATAGACATACATAGAATTTTTCAAGGTGTGTCATTTAGCGATTAAAAATATAAGTTTTGCACTTATATAGACATGGACTAAATCCTGGATCTGCAGCCGATTAGCTGCCTGGACCTTATAAAAGCTATTTTCTTTCTCTGTGTCTCAGTTTCTCTTCCTGAAAAATGGGGAGAATAGAACTTACCATAAATGTTTTCTAAAAATTACATGAGATGTAGAAAAAATATATGGTATTTTCTTTCTTATACAAAAATAGTGAAATAATAAAAATATGTATATATATGCAATCAAAAATATAATATGCAGCACAATA
The DNA here is from genome assembly GCF_000951045.1 of Mandrillus leucophaeus. Lineage (NCBI taxonomy): Eukaryota > Metazoa > Chordata > Mammalia > Primates > Cercopithecidae > Mandrillus > Mandrillus leucophaeus. The sequence goes on from NW_012104798.1 coordinate 1,086,518, forward strand.
TATTAAAGAATTAAAAGTTTACAGCATATACTATAGTTTCCCCTTACCCACAGGGGATACATTCCAAGACCCCCTGAATGTCTGAAACTGCAGATTGTACGGAACCCTATATACACTGTTTATTTTTCTATACACACATGCCTATGATCAAGTTTAATTAAAGAGATTAACAACAATCAATAATAAAATACAACAATTAATACAACATGCTATAATAAAAGTTATGTGAATGTGGTCGCTCTCTCTCAAAATACGTTAATATTTTCAGACTGTGGTTGACCATGGGTAACCGAAACCATGGAGAGCAAAAGTGTGGAAGAGAGGGGACTACTGTAACCTCACAACCCCCCCCACACACCCACACCCCCCCACACATACATTATATAAATAATTATATAAATGTATATATAAATCTCACATTATTTTATTTCTAGTGTGAAATAAATATATATGGTCCCGAATCATGCTCTTAAACAAATTAGCAGTACAATTTTGCAGATAACTCAGTAACTGTATATGAAACACATACACACATACATCATTCACATTGAAGCTGAAAAGATGTAACTGGCTGCAATCTCTGTGATCAACAGGATTAAAATATAGCACTATCTGTAATTTGGGGACTGCCTTAGAAACACAAAAAGTTTTTATAATACCCAGTAAAATATGTCTTTGGATTGATTGTGTCTGTAACATACAGCCCAGATGCTGATTATACATGGCCATAAAATTGACAGTTCTTTGCATTTTCTCCATCTGCTTTTAACGTAAATGGCAAAAGCAGCTGCCATAGAACAGCGCATGGTCTTAATGGGGTAAGGGGAGGGAGGCAGAATGACTGTAGCTTCTGAATCTTAAATTGTCCGCTGTAGCCAATACATTCTCCTCATAGGTAAGATTGGCCCATCATTTGAAAAGGAGGAAGATGACATTCCTTTTCTTTGATGTTAAGGATTATCACGCCTATTACATATAATCGTAAAGTAAGTACTTTCTATTTTTGGAATGCTACTTCCAGCTTTAGCAGTAAATCATGTCATTAAAATCTTTCCTATATTTCCACATAAAATGATCCAACATATTTTAGCCTATAGTATTATTTGTTTTGTAATTGCAGTCTCCAGAACTTTGCAAATTTAATAAACATCTTCAGCAGCTTAGTGAATATTGGCCTCTAGAGTGACATACTTTGCATACAGCTAGAAGTTTTGCCTTAGGATTGTGTCCATACTAATTGATTCTTGTCATTTTCTGTCTTGGGATTCCTTGTTCCTCAAAAGTATTCATTTTAAAATTTTATTTTACATTTTTGTGATGTCATTCTAAAATAGATTCCCCCAAGTGTAAATTCAATTGGTGTTTTTATAGGAGAGAAATGCCTCATTTTCCATTTGGTCTTTCAGCATTTAAAGCAAGACAAAAATATCTGTGTGTGCACCTTCTGAATGAGTGCTAAAATTTTCATGCATGTATTCACAAGGACACATATTCAAATACAAAGATACACTCAATAGATGCAACCAAATGGTGTAGACTCGGAGGAGAAAAATGGGCTTAGGCATATGGCCCAGAGATTTCAGGGGGAGAGAATATGTCACTATCATTATGTTTTCATATATATTTTTTTAAATCAACCCAAGAAAGAAAAACACTTAGAGGTTCTGTTGTTTTATTTCTCATTAATAACAAAAAATTTTTAGACACTATGATTTAGACACTGAGCTAACTCTCCTGCTTGCTAATCATTTTAGTTTTAAAAAATTACAAAAATCATCTTTCTGTACCACTTGTTTAACAGTATTATTCAACAAGCAGAGAGTAGTTCTCATTATTCTCCACCCCTGCACTGAGTTATTCTCCACATTATATATCATCTTTTTCCTAAAGTTTAAATAATGCTGATCACTAGTAAAATACGAACTATGTAATTTTTCACCTGTCATTCCAGCTGATTAACCGTCAGTCTATAACATAATTGCTAAAATGCCAATGACACTTTTACTAATTATGAGAATAAATAACATTGTGACTATGCCCCAGATGTCTTCATTCTTATGTCAGAGGCTACATGGGTCTTATTTTACATTTGAGGGGGCCTCCATTTTTTTCCCATAGAAGTTTTAAGGGAATCAACTGCATGAGCACTAGAGCCACCTCTTGGAATCACTATCTGCTGCTAGGCCTGCCTTCATTATCCTTTATAGAGTCTGCTGTAACCTCATTCTCAGCGGGCTCCTTTCTTTCAAATCACCCTCCATTCCATGTTAGAGTGATTTTCCTATCAAAGAAATCTAATCATGCTACTACCTTGCTAGACAATTTCCCTCGTATTCTATTGTCATCAGGACAGTCTCTTCTTCAAGATTTGGCTTCCACTTTATATTCTAACAACTGCAATTTTTAATTTTTCCAAAAACACACTACTCTATCATTTTTCTGGGACTTTGCACATGCAGCTTCTTAGGTCTAAAAGAGCCCTCAAGTTCTCTGCCTGCAAAACACATCCTAATTCCTGAAGATTATTTGATTCTCCAAGGCAGAACAAGGTAGCCCTCCCTCTTTGTTTTTTGTGCACATATATTTTACTACTTATCTCATGTTTAAAATTCTGTTCGTGTAAAGCTTCAATTCTCTGCACTGTAGACATTTTGAAGTTTGAGACTGTCCCCTTTCATCCATAATGCCTGATGCAGAGCAAGCACTCAGAAATGCTTGTTGAGTATGTAGTAGTATATTTTTAAAATGCTGCCTTTCTGCATGTGCTTCTTGTGTTGCAACAGTACTCATCAGATTCCTTGGACTTTTTAAGAGAAACCAGTTGGAGTTGCTGTCTGTCCTTACCATTTTAATCTCTGCACTTATTTTAATATTTCTTTTTCTCAAATTTATTTATAATGTTATATTCATTTTTACTTCTCAACTAATATTACAAAAGTTTGATTCCATCCTCTACATTTTTCTTTTGACAAAGGTATTATATAGTTTTCTGCTTAAGTTATCACACAATTTAACAAAACACATGTATAACATTTGTGTGTGTTTGGGTATATGTACGTATAACATGTGTGTTACCTAAATAACTTTTTGGGAAATTAGGTACAAGAAAGAAATAAGTTGCAAAAAATGAATACAAATGAAGAATTTTCTTATCATGAACACAAAGTCTTCACGAAAATGGTTTCTCTGCACATAGTGAACATATGAAGCCTTTTGAAGATAATTTTTCTACTATTCTTTCAATAGTAGAATTCTTTCTCGTCAATTATTCTTTCAATGACAATTAGAGATTGCTCAAAATATGCATATACAATTAGGAATTTTACAAAATAAAGATGAAAACACTCAAATGATTAATAGTGAACTCAATAATGGCCTGTGGAACTACTTGCATGGTTTCATCTATAAATGTATTTTACATAATTCATTTTACACTATTTTGCTATGGAGCTATCAAAGTTGCTATAGGAGAACACTGAGTGTGGCTACTGGTAACTAAGAATTAACATGAGAATCTACTGGCTGTGGTGGGTCACACGTGTACTCCCAGCACTTTGAGAGGTTGAGGCAGATGAATGGCTTAAGCTCAGGAGTTCAAGACTAACCCGGGCAACAAGGTGAAACCTCGTCTCTATCGAAAAGACAAAAAATTAGCTGGCTGTGGTGGCATGCACCTGTAGTCCCAGCTACATGGGAGGCTGAGGTGGGAGGATTGTTTGAGCCCTGGAGGTGGAGGTTGCAGTGAGCCGAGATCGCGCCACTGCACTCCAGCCTAGGTGACAGAGTGAGACCTCAACCCCCTCCCCCTAAAAAAAATTAACATGAGAAGCTTCTTCTGTGGAAACGCATTGAGAACACTGTTTTGTATGCTGAATAATGAGGTGCTCCGTGTCTGTAGGAAGGTAAAGTATTTTCTCTTTTTCTGGGCTCATCTGATGAAATCATAATATGAAAACTTGAGAAAATATAATCCAAAAACACAAGGGAATAAAAATAATAATGAATGATGTTTACATAAAAAATTCTTTCGCATACAATGACATTATGACTACTAAACTCACACAAAAAATAATCCAGAGAAGAATCACTGCATTTTGTTTTTCTAACCATATATATATTAGCACAGAATCAGAGATAAAATAATATTGACTTGTTTAATCCTAGGATAGTTTATTTAATGACATTTCTAGGCAAGTTATATTTGATAGAGGAAAAACTAGTACTTTCATAGTATATAGGAGATACAGTTGTAGTTTCTGCTATTGTGAGGATCTCAGAAGAAAATTTGAGAATGCAATTCTAATTGCCTACATTGGAGTGATAGCTTCCTATCTCAAACCAGGTTTTCATTTTAAAAATGAACAAAACTATTTACTACACTAAAAAAAATTAAAAGAATTTTGCTAACCTTTAGGAGGTGTGTAGTTTCCTACATAGTGTTTCCATGGGAATTAAGTGAAATAAACAATTTAACATTTTTGAAAAATTTTTTATCATAAAGAAGGTTTTTATTATGCATGATATAAGATACTTTTAAAAAGTACTATGTCATCTATATTTCTAAGAGACATAAAATATTGAGAATGTTTTCATATTAGCTTGCCTGAAAAGCACAAAGTTATAAAAACATAAAATGTGAAGCGAAAGTAATATTGTAGGTTAGCTAATTTGTATGTGGATTTGAAGTAGCAATAATATCAGGAGTGCGTAAAACTGCAAAATGCTAACAAGTGCTCCATGTGTTACGAAGTGCTCTAATAAAATTAAGAACTAAAGTAGAATTGCTCAAATTTTAACTTTTACAACATTTTCTGAATTACACCTATTTCCATTACATTTTATTTTCCTTAAGGTGAGTATGTTTATGTTTTAAAATATTTTCTCAATGAAACAATGAAACCTCTTTCAAAGTGAAAACAATTGCACTTTGAAATTGCCAACCTACTTGTTATTTAACAAGGCAAACTCAGAATATTGACTATTTCTTTCATACCATGTTACATTTAAAAAATGATATCATTTGCCTTACTTATTTTATCAATATTGTCTGAATAGTAGTCAAGTTCACCTGTGTGTGCTGTAAAAAAATTAGTCAAATTGTGTACTGTACTTTTTAACATTCAGCATAATTAAAATAAACTAATTGCATAGCATGATAAATATTCTACTGGTTGAAATATTACTAAATACATGCTAACCAATTAAAAATTCATACTTGATTTCATAAGTACTTGTAATTATTTTAAATCAGCTAGTACATAATAGGCTAAAGGCAAGTTGGTCAGATCTAACTTGCATATCTTTACATACAAAAAGTCAGATGACTTTGGGCCCGGTATGGTGTCGCCTGTAATCCCAGCACTTTGGGAGGCCAAGGTGGGCGGATCACAAGATCAGGAGATCGAGACCATCCTGGCTAACACAGTGAAACCCCGTCTCTACTAAAAATACAAAAAAATTAGCTGGGCATGGTGGCGGGCCCCTGTAGTCCCAGCTATGCAGGAGGCTGAGGCAGGAGAATGGCGTGAACCCAGGAGGCAGAGCTTGCAGTGAGCCGAGATGGCACCACTGCACTCCAGCCTAGGCAACAGAGCCATACTCTGTCTCAAGAAAAAAAAAAAACAAAAAAAGAAAAGTAAGAAGACTTTGAAATATGTGGATTCAAAATTGAGTATTATTTAATAAATTAAGGATTCAAAATTTTGAGTGGGACAAATGCAGAAATAGCATGTAAAAAGGTTACGCATATATGGGAGGTAGTTATCTAAAGAGAAACGAACAGAAAAAGATACTTCTAAAATTATATTTGCAATATATGCCTACAACAAAGAACTAATATCCAGAATCTACAAGGGACTCTAACAACTCAACAAGGAAAAATAAACAATCCCATTAAAATGTGGACAAAGGACAAGAACAAGTATTTCTCAAAAAAAGACCTGTAAGCAGCCAACAAACATAAAAAATGCTCAATATCACTAATTATTAGAGAAATAAGAGCAATTGTTAATAACAGCTATTCTGACATGTGTAAGACGACGGTGTGGATGCAGAGAAAAGGGAATGCTTATACACGGTTGGTAGGAATGTAAATTAGTTCAACATTCAACCTCTATGGAAAACAGTACAGAGATTTCTCAAAGAACTAAAAATAAAACTATTATTTGACCTATCAATCCCACTACTGAGTATCTACCCAAAGGAAAAGAAATCATTATATAAGACACCTTCACTCATATGTTTATTGTAGCACTATTCACAATAGCAAAGTCATGGAACTAACCTAAGTGTCCATCAATGGTTGATTGAATAAAGAAAATGTGGAACATATGTGACATGGAAGAAGATACAGCTACAAAAATGAATGAAACCATGTCCTCTCCAGCAACATGGATGGAGCTGGAGCCCCTGAAAAAGGCAGCGAAGAGTAAAGGTAGGAGGATGTAGAAGCAAACACGACAAACCAAATTGTTATAACTTATGCTCTTACTAAATATTCTCCATGATTTATGGAATTTCTATACAATGGTTTGAAAAGGCAATATGCCACAGGAAATCTGTAACTAGATTGAGGAGAACTAAATATCAACTTCATAGCAATCTATCACATCGCATTCAAAACTGTACACCTCAAAAGGTGATCTAAGTAAGTAATTCTTAAGATTTGATGTGGTCAGAATCAATTTGGTATTAATGATTGTGTTGCCATAGACTAGATCATGTGCAGACTTACAGGAGGCATTGCATCTATTGAAGAATAAGGTTTTCAACTAGCAGAGTTCAAAGCAGCAAAGTGCTGGAATGACCCCTAGGCAGCAAACGGCTTTCCCTTTAACAACTAAGTTTACCTTGTGTTATACGTTCTACTTTTTTCCCTTCTATATTTTCTTCATTAGTCCACATTGTTTTGTCACATTTTATGTTATTTTATTATTATTTTTTTTGAGACAGAGTCTTGCTCTGTCGCCCAGGCTGGAGTGCAGTGGCGCGATCTTGGCTCACTGCAAGCTTTGCCTCCTGGGTTCAGGCGATTCTCCTGCCTCTGCTTCGCGAGTAGCTGGGACTACAGGCACGCACTACCACGCCTGGCTAATTTTTTTTATCTTTAGTAGAGATGGGGTTTCACCACGTTGACCAGGATGGTGTTGATCTCCTGACTTCGTGATCTGCCCGCCTTAGCCTCTCAAAGTGCTGAGATTACAGGCGTGACCGCGCCCAGTCTTTTTTTTCTTTTTAATTTTTACTATGAAGAGTGGGGGCCTGGAAGCTCTCCAGATTGTGTGTCCAAGATCTTCTTCCCGGGCTCCCAACACTGTCTTACCCACCCACGGTATGCTAAATATTGGGGCAGAAATGGTGAGGGAAAGACATGGTCTGCCCTTACCCAGTTTGCAGTGTAATAGGAGAGTTTTACATTATTCAAATAACAAGTTAAACCGTGATAAGTGCTGTGCGGAGAAGATTCAGGGAAATAAGAGAACATTTAACAGAGAATAGGAAAGATGACATTGTAATAGTTACAGATATAAAGTAATATAAAACAGCTGTCAGTTTTGCAAACAATCCTGTATCTTAGTGCCTTGTCTTTCTCTCTGTTCACTCTACATTCTCTTCATAGGTAAGTTTCTTAAAATTTCTCTTGTCCTTTTTATCGGAGTATCAGTCATTCTCTCTTCATGATTTTGAAAATTTCTCCTTTTATGATATTCCAACAAGACCCAGCTATGCCTACCTCTTTTATAGCTTGATCGAGGAGGGACCATGGGCTTGAGAGTCGAGCAGATGTATGATTGAAGCCATTTTAGTCACCTCACAATTGATGATGTTTTACAAAATTTCTAAGTTTTTTGAGCCTCTGTTTTTTTTTTTTAAACAACAAAGTTCTCAGTCTTTGAAAGATTTGAGTTAAATGTCTGCAGGCTTCATTAGAGAGGGAATATGACTGTAGAGAAAGATGTCTAACACATCTGTAAGATGATTAAATTAATATAGCTCCATAATAGGGTACCTATTAAATGCTGAGTTGGTCAGCCGAGAATAGAAAAAAAAATCTCAGAAATATTTAAAGCATGGAAATCCAAGTAAGTATGCAGAACAGGGAAATTTAATGAATTTTTAGTATTCTAGACCCATTTTAGCCCATGTTATGAAAAATTCTATTCATTTATTTTTTCTCTTGCTGATTTTATGCTTAAAAAGTACCAGTTTGTCTACAGGGAAATAATAGGCTGTTCCTCTGGTTGTATTTATTAAACTTGGTTAACACAGCTTCATCTTTTCAGAGACAAATCTGTTCCAAATGTTTAATTTTTAAATTATTCATTTACCCAATAAATACTTGTCAAGTGCCCACTGTGTGCCAAGGTACTAGATTTTTCACTGGGTATTCAGTAGTGATAAGAACAGAACTGGTTCCTGCCTTCATAGAACGTTTACTTTAGTAGAAGAGATAGATATTTTAAAATAAACACACAATAGTATATAATTACAAAACATGATAATTAGGGACAGTCGAAAGCAGATTCTAACCTATAAGCAAGAAGGGAGCGCCTGCATTGTGGTAAAATGATGAGTATAATGAGACCTGTTGGAGAAAACCACCAGCCTTTATCTGACCTGTGTTTCTGCATTAGTTTTACCATTTTATTTAATTTCATAAATATCCCCATCACAGGTCAATGAGAAGATCAAATGTGCATAAGCCAACATTGCGATCCAACTGCAATCTGACATTGCAGGTATTCAATAAATGTCAGTCTCTTTCTATATTCCTTCTCCAAATTATTCCAATCCGATTTTAAAGGAATATTTTCCTTCTATTGCTCTACAAATGATTGTGTTAGCAAATAGCACAAGTATGAATTTGGAGTTGGAAACAGAAAGCAGAAAAAATGAGTCATTATTTTCTACTTAGATTTATAGGCAGTTGATCACTCATATATGGCACATACATATTTTTTTTGTTAGAATTATATTATGAGACAGTTGTAAGAATAACGACATATCACACAGTAGGTAATCAAGTCAAAATTATTGAATGAAATATCTCATAACTTGCAATAAAGAAACTCCACTGACAATTTATGGTAAAATTCAGATATTAAAACATATTTGAATAAAATGGGGAGAGTTTATAATTTTCAGTTCATCACAGAATAAAAACCTGCCATCTGTAAAGATATTTCCACATTTAATAATCTTAGTGATGTTCTTTGTTCTTATAAAAAATGGAACAGTAATAAAAGAAATAAATTACTAAGCTAGTAAGTTATGCTACTATAATGAATGAAAATGGAATTATCTTGTTGAGTTGAGGATCAATATTATTTATTACCAGATGCTCTACTGATAAAGCTGATAATGTAATAATCATGGAAGTAAAATTCACCGGCAGTTTCACATGTTTTCATCTCTCCTCATAAATTTAATTTATTGTAGCTTTACCTGATATACCACCTTCTCAATATAGGCAAAGTCCATGGGACATATTTTTTACTACAACTTTAATGCAACTAAATCCCACCATTATACAAAATCTATAGAGCATACAAAGTAGAAGAAAATCACTATGATAAGAAATAAAATAGACTACCTAAGAAAACCATTTTAAGTGTTTCATATTGCTATATGAATATGTTATGTCTCCATCTTACTCTTCTCCTTTTAGCAACCTATAACAGCTTTCTGTTCCTCTTCCCTATGATCTGGATTTGACCAATTCGCTCCTCTGTCCAGATTGATCTTGCTCCCACATATATCTTATACAACTCTCACACTCTCGTTTCTCTCTAAACTCATTCTTTCTTTCTGACTTTCTAATGATGACAGGTTTCTGCATCTTAGAATTAATTCAAGTTTGTCCATTACAGAGCAACAATTGTCTTTTTCAAAAAATCCTTTCTCAGCCAAACTCTTCAAACTGCAGTTTATATACTCTCTCGAATATTAATCAATACTTCTTTTCTTAACACTCTGAAAGGTGGCTTATTGACCTACCATTCTATCAAAATGGAACCTTCTAAGAGCAATATGCAGGTCAAATTCCAAGACCTTCTCTCAGACCCCAGCTTGGTTAACTGGCAGCAGTATTTGCCTCTGGAGATCATTTTTCCTAGAAGTCTCTTCCCCCCTTACCTATTAGAGCCCTCTGCAGTTTTTATTTAGGTTCTTGAGCTTCTCCCCTCTTACTCTCCTTTTCATTAGCCAGTTGATGGTTTCAAATATTGACTGTTTTCTATTATGTTAATTACTCCAAAATTTTTGCCTTAAGTCCTTGTCTTGCTTGCTCCAAAATTATTATAGTCTGTATTATTTTAGTACTTCTAAATGTGTCACTGGTCCTTAAGTATTTCACAAATTGAGTTCACTGTCATCTTCCTTTCCAGTTTTGGTCCTGCTTCTCACTTTCTTATATACAACAATATAACCACAACCTCCCCATCACTCATACTTGAAACTCTGGCAGAGGCTGGTTTATTTTTCTTCATTACTCCTTTATCTCATCAAATGCCAAATCCCATGAATTCTGCTCCTACATTTGCTATCATAGCTGTTTCCACATCACCATTCCTACTATTACTGACCAGCTCCTACTCTTCTGACATCTCCACCTGACCAAAGAAATAGCCTCTGAAGAGGCCCCCTGCCTTGCATTCTCTCCGTTTGTCAAATCACTGGCACACAGCCATCAGACCAATTATTCTAGAAAATTCAGGTTAAAACTCCTACGTTCAAATGCATTCCAAATAAAATCCAAGATCCTTATATCCACATGACCAATCATGAACAGACTCCAATGTATATTTATAATTTATTTCCTGGTACTATCTCACATATCAAATATCAGGTAAGCTGAATTCCTATTTGATCACATCTTGTACTTTCATTCCTACTGCCTAGCTTATCATATTGTATTAATTCTGAAAGCCTTGTCCTCATCTCTGCAGTTTCATTCACTACCTATCTTTCAAGGTCTAGCTCAGTGTTATTTCTACACAAAGACTTCTATGCTTGAGTTATCATTTATGGAATGATTACTATATGCTAAGCACACATAACCCTATGTATGTTAATTATTTCACATCAAACTGACAACCACCCTTAGTTTTAAATGGGATATAGAGTCTCAGAGGATAAGTAACTTGTCCATGGTCTCACAAATAGTAAATGATAGGTAAACCTGGGGTTCCAACTAAAACTTTCTGACTCTGGCTAACCATCGTACCTTGCCCTCAACTTCATGCCCTTTGTAAGACCTTGAACTTGATGTGTTCATCTCTTATTATGTTTTTCACTGTGTACCTCATTTAATAGTTTTCAATTTGAATGTCACATTTGCTAATCACTTGATGGGCGATCTCTGGAAAATTCATGGTGCCTTTAGGTAGTAAATGGTTACTTAATAAATGTCTGTGCCTTCATAGATGACTATATAGTTCCCTTATGAGAAAATTTAGTATGTCATTCTGCTCTTTATCACATCTAATATCTTCTGACCAAGTGTCAAGGTCTTCAGTAATCTGTAGTTTTAAAATTAGACGGAGATGTATTTTTTAGGGCATTATTTTTCATGATGCCTCAACATTATCCTGTTATTCTAATTAGGTTCAACTACAATCTTTCAAACAATGCTCACTGCCACCTTTGTTCTTTGCTGCCAATGTTTCTTTTTCAGGAATGTCTTCTATCTCTTCCCAAGTTATAACTTATTCTTCTTTCAAGGTTCAGCCCAAAAATACTTACAGATGTCTTCTAGAGGTAAAGTAATGTTCTATCAATTAAAATTTTGATAAGAATGACATTATTATGTGTATAGGTTATTCAGTGTCAAATCTCCCCAGAATCTAGAATTCCTGCAGAGGTTCATGTCTTATACTGCAAAGCTCTAAGAACACTATTAAACACATGGTAGATACTTTAAACTAATGGCAGTGGGTCCTGTGAACTAAGATTATTCTCATATAAGGTACATTAGAGAAGTTACTTTATTATCATAATAAATTGGTTAAAATGAGCACTTTAAAAACAACTTTTTCACATACTATGTGGATCTATTCTAAGAAGTTGTTCCTATCATTTCAACCAAAAAAATCCAAGATAATTTATTCAGTTACAATTTAGAATTGGCCTATAAAATAATAATATAATGGGCTGGGTGGTTAAGAGGGGTTTTCTTAGTGAATATTGAGGTAATGATTTTCCCCAGTGCTTACTTTTTAAGATCATAAAAGCATTCCAGTTTACATCTTATGTGACCTTGTTTGATCCACATGACTTATATTTGGTGAGGACATAGAAATGCATTCACTAACTGCATACAAAATATGTGTGCAATACTTTGTCATAAGAATTTAACTTTTAATGGAGGTACACACTGCTTTAAATAGGCTAAAACATGCACTATATAACAAATCTTTACATTTGACTTTGTAATATTATCCTTTCTACACTTTGCATTGAACTATCAATTCAAACAAAACAGTGAAACTGCCTTTTAAAACACGAGCTCTCAAGGAGGCAGAGCATCACCTACTGTTCCTGTGGTTTACTAACCTCAGCTTGGTCCCTTTTTATATTCCTACTGCTCCAAACTGAGAAACGGACAACCACAGATATACAGGCCCAAAGGGTGGAACCAGGTATAAATAATCCTGTTTGTCTTGTTTTTCCTAAAAATGTATTCCTTTTAATTCTATCAGTGGAAGAAAAAACATCATAGCCACTTTATCATGGTATGTTTTTAAACAATCAGAGTAAGAATCAATACACTTCTGAAGGGAACATTTGTCTAAGCCAATTGATCAGATGTGCCTTTGATAAACCCAGAATTTCCCAAAGAAAATCAAAGTTTGGTTCACTGGGAAGGTGGAGAGATAAGAAAGAATTTCAGGCACATACATTTCTGTGATGGTCTCTGGAAGATTTGTGGGGATCTCAGTGAGACCTTTCCCACGACAGTCTACGATATTGTTGCTACAGGTACAGGCGGCAGGGCAGTGCAAAACGCTACAAGAAGGAGCCATAAATGACTGGTGACCTAAAAAAGAAATAAACAGAAATTATATTTTTCCTCCTGAATATCATAATTGTGAAACATACAAACTTAGCTCAAGTAACAAAGCATTTCACATAAATAAATCTCTTTAAATACATGATCATAAGATGGTCCTATATTTCTAAAATATATTTTAGGAGGCATGCATTTATATATTCAGATCAATAAAGCAAATGAGAGGAAGTAAATGAGATTCTAACAACTGATCATAATACTGCTAATTTTTAAAACTATTGTGAGAAAAGCTAAATTCAGTTTCACATCAGAATTACATTCAAAACTATTCTAATTTCCAAAACCCCAGCAACTTCAGACTAATTTATATTCATTCCTAATAAGCTTAAATAGAGCTTGATCTTTATCAAATTCATGTGGCTTTATGTACTTTGCAGTTTCTTTTAAAAATAAAACAGTAATACTTCCATCAGAAGATAATTGTTGCTCAAATTAAATAATCATATGCCAATAAATGTGGAGAAAAATTAGATAATCCAGAATGTGATGTCTTGATAGGTTCAAAATTGTCAATTTCTCTGAAATTATAATAATAATTTGTATAAAGTAATTTTATTGTTAATAAAAAATGATTCTCTTGGGGCTTGGAGTAATTTAAAATTTTAGTTTAAGTAGCTCCCTTTCTGTATGCACTTTTATCACTCAATATTTGGAACAATTTTTAAATGAGACATTAATGGTTGAATGGTGAGCAACAGAGTATCAGCACAGTTGTACTAAACAAGCATCTGGAAATGCATGGTTTCTGGAAGACAGCTGGGGACTGCCCTTTCCAACCTGCCGGGAAAGGGCCCTAGTGGTGGTGATGTGCCAGGAAGAGGCTGCAAGCCAGCTGCTAATCCTATCCCTCTAAACAAGCTCTCAAACTACAAAAATATCCTCAGTCTAAAAAAGAAATGTGAACTTGCCTTCTTCCTCATCTAGAAAACAGAAAGGAAAAAGTGAAGAGAGAAAAAAGTGGTTAGTAATGAACTGTTAGTCATTTCATTATTTATTTTTTTTAAAAAGCAATCAGACATATTGAGAACATTCCATGATCGTACACAAAAATTTTGCTTAGGTTATAAAACATGTGAAAAAATACATACAGGGTCTAAAATATAACCATTTAAAAGCATCAAGTACTAGTCATGTCTCCCTACCCCACCTTTAAAAATCTGTGAACTACTTTTGATGCATTATAGGTTTCTTAAAATTTTGTTGTGTTGTAGTTTGAACAGATACTTCTGAAGCTGAAGCAGAACCAACCCTATCTATATATAAACAAGATACTATGTATCACTATGTGTGTGTGTGCGCACGCACGTGTGTGTACATAATCAAACCACCTCCGTTGAGATCCTTGGACTCAACTATATAAACTTCGGCAAGGTTATTCTTTTTCACAGCATTTGAATCTCCAAATATAGAGATATTACATTTCTCATACAGTTGTTATGAGGCAGGTGAAGGGAGGTAAATTTATGTGAAATACTTAGGTTGGTGCTTAAGCATAGTAAAAAATTCAGTAATCAATTAGCTATTGATTGATATTAGACACAGCCTATGTCTTACTTATTTATTTATTTTATTTATTTTTTGAGGCGGAGTCTCGCTCTGTGGCCCAGGCTGGAGTGCAGTGCTGTGATCTCGGCTCACTGCAAGCTCCGCCTCCCGGGTTCACGCCATTCTCCTGCCTCAGCCTCCCGAGTAGCTGGGACTACAGGCGCCCGCCACCACGCCCGGCTAATTTTTTGTACTTTTAGTAGAGACCGGGTTTCACCGTGTTAGCCAGGATGGTCCCAATCTGACCTCGTGATCTGCCCGCCTCGGCCTCCCAAAGTGCTGGGATTACAGGTGTGAGCCACCATGCCGGGCCTATTTAAAAAAAAAAAAAAAATATATATATATATATATATATATGTATATATATATATTTTTTGAGATGGAGTTTCTCTGTTATCACCCATGCTGGAGTGCCCTGGTGTGATCTCAGCTAACCACAATCTCCACCTCCCAGATTCAAGTGATTCTCCTGTATCTGGGAGATACAGCCTTCCAAGTATCTGGGATTACAGGCATGCACCACCACGCCCAGCTGATTTTTATAATTTTAGTAAGAACGGGGTTTTGCCATGTTGGCCAGGCTGGCTTGGAACTCCTGACCTCTGGTGATCCGCCCGCCTCTGCCTCCCAAAATGCTGGGCTTACACGCGTGGGCCATGGTGCCTGATCCTATGTCTTATTTTTGATTTCAGATTGTTTTTATTAAAGCTGGTCATTTAATATTTGTTTTAAGTAAAACTGAACCATTAGTATACATGTATGCATGGAAAGTATTTTGTTACTTTGCAACTATGGCTGAATTGCTCTTTGAATTTCTTAGCAGGGATCTAGGATTAGCTAATCATTTTTGTTTTCAATTGTTAACATAAAAGTAGCTATAAATCATTATGTAATGGGAAAATAAAAAATCACAAGTAGAGCCATCATTTAGCGATTTTCCATATTTCCCCTGGAGTGGAAACTGAAAAGTGTTTTAGCATAATCTAGATACAAGTAACCAGTACTTGCCAACCGATATAGTAAGGTCTCAGAACATATTTTCACTGGAAAAGAGGATCTCCGTAGAGTGATTAGTGCACAATTGCACATTAGTGAACAACACTGAAACCTTTGAGGCATGCAGCCCTCACATTCTGTTACGTAATGGGATACAATAAACACAATAACATCATTCTTCTTTCTCCCTTACCACTGCAGACAAATTCTCGTTTTTGAACCTCAGCTACATTATGACCTCTCAGGTGGGAGGGGCCCATACACTGAGTGTACAGACCAACCCGGGGCCTTTGGCGAAGCCAGTCGGAGAGCCAGGCCAGGTGGCAGTCACAATACAGGTTGTTTGAATGGAGTCGACTAAATGAGAAAAAAAAGAAGTGTAAAGCAAGAAAACAGAAAGTTGTCATTTCATTAATAATATATACCTTTATTTCTTAACATAGAAGTAAAGCTAAGCAGATTCCAATATAATTATTTTTCCTAAAAATTAAACTAATGTACAATCACAGAATCAAGTCTCTCTTCATTTAGTCTGAACTGAGCAATTTACAGAAGCTTGAATATGTCCATAAAATTATGTTTTAAATGAACATATTTCACTTATGTTCATTTAAAAGAGGAAAGAGAAAAAAATAAGTCCAATGCAAATTACTCCACAGTTCCAACATCCCGAGAGCCAATAGGGATGGGGTGGGAGAGTGGGGAGACTGGGCGAGGGGCAAGTTAGTAAAAGTTGTGGCTCCCAGTTTGAAATATCAATAAGTCCTGCCATTATGAGTCTCTATAGAAACCACTTGTAAAACCTTTTCAGCAGGTCACTTGCATTTTTTGCTGAACAAGACAGAATAATAATTCAATATAAAACACTTTTTTCACATCCTTATTCTGATTTCCTTCTTTTGTTGTTTAATCACAGAAAAGGGATTAGCTCCTTTGGCTCCTGGAGACCTATCCTCAAAGAGCAGCGACTGAAATTAAAAGGCACAAATGGCTGGGAGTGAAGGAATTAAGTGAGTGGCTCTGTGTTGGCAGGATCCACACAAGATCATGGATTGCTTCCAAGTGGCAAATTGCACTTCTCCATTAATAAAATATCAGACAAATGTATCCACTAAATTAGGTAAATGACTTCAAACTGGCTTTTCTGTTTTCTCAAACTAAAGAAAAGGACATCCAAAGCTATAAATCAAAGCACTATTCCCAGAACCATCTATGACACAGTAATACCATTTTAGTCCTTTTAAGCTGATGTGTTCAATTCTAACCCAATTACAGTAATGGATATTAAAACATGGAACTCAGTCCAGAAAGATAATTAGACCATAAAAATGGAATTTTTAAGTAGCAATGATACTGTAGAATTATGACCCAACCAAAGCAAAGGAATTTAAAGTTAAGTGACTGCTTTGCATTCTCCTTGAGCTTGTAGATAAGGAACACAATTCTTTGCTTCGAAACTAGAAGGCGTACCACAGAACAAAAAGCTACATTTTGGGAAAGATGGGTGTCCTCTGGCTCGGTTTGCTTGGAAGTTGAAGTTCTGTCCTTTGGAAGCCACAGAGGCGCACATTCCATATCCTTGTACTCTAAATATTTCCATCTAAACCAAGCACATTACAAAAATTCTAATTATGTGTGCACAAACTTGAAACGAGAAAAGAATGTAAAAATTGAAAAACCTGATTAGTAAGACAGACTCATGAATTTCTACAAGAAAATAAGGGACACTGTCAAAAAAATTCAGATGAATGTTTTTACAATTTCGTTGGCTTTGTTTTTGCAAAGATTGAAAGCTTGATCAATTTCTTTTTTTAAAAAAAATGCCTGAAGTTAATGGGAAATTCTAGTTTTGAGTGAATTCAGTCAGATTAGTCTCATTCTGATAGCCCCAAGAATACAGAATTTAGCTATGTCTGTATACTTGTAGAATTCCTTTATTTTGCTAAATAATATTCCAAGGAAATTATAATGATGTGTTATTACACACAGAGTTAGATTTCAGTAAGAAAAAAATGACATTAAAATTGGTATTGCCTAGTTCATTAAAAAGCTGGTAATTCAAAATTTTTATTACAAAAAGAAAATTAATGTTTTCCAGTTACAAGCTATCAGAAAATGAGGAATATTTTGAAAATCTAATCAAAATATATTTACCCAACTTAAAAACCCTTTTTTCCCCAAGAAGTCTGATGCTTTGGTTTTGTTTCCAATCATGTCCTACATGTTATATGTAATATACTTTTTTTAGGTCAAGGTGATTCTGAAATTCAGTTCAAATGAGATTTACCTCTGAAATTCTATAACTTAAAGTCCACCCTGGGCTTTAAGGATTTTAAAGCCTACTCTGGGCTTTAAGGATTACTTTTTCTTCAAGAGAAAAGAAATAGCTATAGTCAATACTTTATTAGACCAAAAATATCTTAATGTCCATCTGTAACCCCAAAAAAGATACTTTTAAATATAAGTGCTGACACAACCTTAATTATAGAAGCACTAGAGGGTGATGCTATAATTTCACGTTATAAGGAATGTTGGAGAACCAGTTTAGCTTTATTAGGTCTGCTTGCAGTACAGCAATAAAATCATAAAGATTTCCCATTTATCATTTCTGACAGCCAATCAAGGAGTCTTCCATTTCTTAATGAAATGTGACCTCCACAATAGCTCAAAGTAAATGTTTTTTTTTTTTAACTCCAAAGTTCCCATAATGCATATCATTTAAAAGAAATCTTTCCAGTTTCCAGAATAATAGCTCATTCCCACAAATATCATATCTAGTCTTTTCCCAAGTTGGGTTTTCCTTGTCTACCTTGTAAGCTAGTGGTCCCATCCTTTGCTTACTGAATATGTTATTTAAGGGGAAGCTTTAATTGATTAATATGACCTTTACATATATTGTGACTACTTACAAAGTCCTAAGTTTAGGCATATGGTTGAAACTTGCCACAGAAAGTCTAGTAATGTTGTTATTGTTGAGAGTGCTGTAGAATTAAAAAGAAAAGTTAGGATTTTTAGATACAAAATTGATTGATCATTTTATATACTAACATAGAGAAAATGTCTTGTACTATGCTTATGCAGGACAGTTACCTGGTAGAGATGACACAGAGAATACACTACTCTATAGACAAGTTGATAAACAATTTTCATAATTTAACATGTTACTGTACATTTTGTTTTATTCAACATTTACTACAAATTTATGGCTTCATTCATAGCATGTTTGACTATTCACATTCTACTTTATGTACCTTGTGCATGCATGTCTATCTATGATATTGGTTAAGAAATAAACACGGGATAGTTACAGTTGGCAAATATGCCCAATTACATTTCCGTAGAGTGGCATTATGTGTAATTAGTGTCCGTGAGTCAATAAGCGTATTTGAATTAATATTCTCTTACTGAATTCTCATAGCAACAATACAGAATCATTCTTGTCAGGCCTTGGAACAGAGTCCTGATAACTATTATTTACCGCAGACAACAGCCACTGCTGTAATTTGAGTGGAGAGAGCTATATCTATATCTGGTACTTGTATCATGTGGGGATGAAGTAACTTGCTGTAGCACCGTGTTAAAAGATTAATCCATTCTAATGGTTTTTAGTTGCAGTAGCATATATTGGCCTTTGTTTATTGCTGTGTGGCAGCAATCATGGTTTCTTGAGGTAGCAGATCCAGGAATATGTGTGGTGAAGAGAGTTATGGTAAAAATAAATATAATCCTTACTTTTCCCACAATGCAACATTATTAGTTTTATTATTATTATTATTGATTATTTCTACTTCTACTACTACTCATTCATTCATCAAATATTTCCTGAATGGCTATTATTTTATGGTAACATGGAGTATTATAAAAATAAATCAGACATACATCCTGTCCTAAAATAGCATACAGTCCAGCTGGGGAGATGAATTGGACAAATTACAAAAACTAGTTAGGCTAAGACATGAGTTTTCTTCACCCTTCAGAAAAATCTGGTTGTGATAAGAAAGTGGTAGAAGTTATCCCAGGGGTATACAAGTAAAGTGTGGACATGGAAAGCAATTCTAAGACTGGGAGAGACTGAAGGTACACATTGAGGTGGTGACTAAAGAAGGCAAGTTCCTCTGAAGGAGGCAGGAGAAAGCATCAATGGTCCTGGTGGATGAAGTTGATATTGGACAAGGGTTTGAATGAGAGGTTGTAAGTTCACTGTAGGGCCTGAGCAGAGAACAGAAATGAGAGAAGCAGGCCACGTGCAAAAATATACAATGATGGGCAAGAAAGATGGAAGAAAGCAGACAGTTGGGGATGGTGAAGAATATGGTAAGCTAGCAATGATAGTCTCTCTTGTGGCAGATAATGTCCAGCTCCAATGGACTATTGACCTGCTGTAAGGGAGGGATGTCAAACAATCAGATTTTCCAAGGGAAGTTAGAAATAAAAAGTTTTAGATCTTTCTAATGTTTAAATAGTGGCAACTAATTAAAATATTTCAAACAGTCTGTAGACTACTTATGTTTGAGCTACACAAAAAATATTTTTGAGGCCACTTTGGGCCAGTTGGTGGCTCTAGTTATCAATGGTGCATTCAGAAGTTAAGGGAATGACAAAAACTTTTCAGTAAAACATGGCATGTCAGCTACAGACCTACATCATGCATGGACCCTCTTTACTACCTTGTTTTGCAATATATTGAATTATATAAGAACTATTCTAAGTGATTTGAATTAAGTCACAAAAACTAAACCACTTTATGGGGGACCTACAGAGCACTGGATTTGTTGGCTCAGTTTATCTAAAAGCTTTTAGCATTTTCCTATATGCAGGTGAAATGAGATGTCTTTTTCAAATGCCATTAAAATATATCCTGATGTTTGAATGCAAAGGTTAAACTTCTCAATGGGATTTGCTTTCAGATGATCCCTTTTCCCATCTTCAAAATTTATACTGAATTAATATGGCTAAAATCTTTATAGTATACAGTATTCTGAAATATGACTTTGGGAATAAATTGTTTTAAGTACTTCACACGGAGAAGACATGCATTAATTTTGAACTATAGTTTCTTCTATCTCCGTGCAAAGGAAAATTTTCATTGAATGCCAAAGACTTCAGTTATCAATTTGAAATCTTTTCTCAGAATGTTAGTTCACATAATGCAACTAAAGGAAGACATTATCTTAGTATTTTATTCAGTACTGATGCTGGAAAGAAGTACTGATACTGATACCCAATGACTGAAAAATATGCAGAACCAACAAAATTATTTTTAAAATTAATAATAAATATAAGTGTTAAGTATGATTACCTGTATATGTTACCGCTATGGTCAACTTCTATTCTGAAATAATGGAAACTTATATATTGTACTTATTTAGTTGTGAATATTTTCTCCCATGTGTAAGTCTATTTCTGTCTTCAACTTCAAGATTTTCTTTGTAATGAGTAAATATTCTAATACAAAAGACATCTTGATGTATAAATATTAGCCTGTATAATCATGGAGCACCTCTCACACTTATATCTTGATTTAGTCATCTTACTCCCTTACCACCATGCATATCGCTTGGCAGATAGTTTGGTATTTAGTGGATATGAATCACTATGATTAAATTAAATTATGTCCATTCTGTGAAAAAGAAAAACAAACATGTAAAAGCAGCAATTGAAGGGATATATATCATTTCTGAGTCCAGTGTCCAAAGAAAGGGAAAATATTGATCAAGATTTAGTTTCCAATGTTATTTTTGAGACGGTATCTAAATATTAAGAAAATAAGCAGTTACCTCTAAATCCTACAAATCAGAATCTGACAATAAACCAGTTCTCCATGAATGCGCAAGTGTTAAACTGCTTCCTTTTCATCTACCTTAGATTTTCACTTGACTTCTTGGACTCTATTCACTCTTTGTACACTCATATATATCCTAATTTAATACACTTTCATCAATGACTGAGGGCGATTACCTCATTTTCTCCCATCTAGCTTCAGTATAGCCATACATTCATAAATGGTTCAAAGAATTAAAATTTTAAAAAATCTAAAACCCTTGGAATCTGAAATTTAAGGCAATGTGTACGTTAATGTTCCTTCATTATTTCCACATAAGCCATTACATCCTAAAGAGTCACAAATGGTAAAAATAAGCAAAACAGACAAGTCATCTTTCTAGAACTCTTCTTAATGCAAACTCTCTTAAGCTTTTGACCAAACATTTATAATAGGTAAACTTTTGTTGTATTTCACAATCGATGTGGGCTTCATAAATTCTTGTCTTTTCAGTGGTCCAATTTTGGCTCATTTATCAACTGATTTTTCTAGGGGTTGTTTAAAGTATGAGGATTGAAAAAAAAAATTTAAAGTAATGTCTGCTCAACTTTATAAAATTTTAATATAAAATATTTCAATCTTTTAAATTTACATTGTCTTCTATCATACGCTAATTTTTATTATTTCTTCAACAAACAAACTCTGACCAATATATACTTCTTTAAGATGTATATATTAAGGTCCTCAAAAGAGTTTCCAAGATTTTGGATTTCTATTTTAATTCCATGAACCATAAAACGTCACCCTTTGGTGTGTTTCCTCATTTTTGCTAAAGTCATTTTTTAGATATTTTGATTAATCATGACAATCAAAATGTATGAGATGACTGTGTTTTCATAAACGTACTGCCTCTGATGACAACGATATTAGTTTATAGAAAATAAGCAAATGTAGTTATTGTATTTGTGGGTAAAAGATTTCAGTGCCTAGCACAGTGTTCATTCCATCTTATAAAATATACACAGTAGGTATTCAATACATTTATGTGTATATATACATATATTGAATAAATACACTGAATAACTACATATTTAAAAATAATTTAAGTTTTTTGAAAACTTAATAACAAGGTAGTTTACGGGATTCAATTCATCCAAGATAGTCAGTAAACTTTGCATAAAATGATTGGTATCATTCATATTTCTAGTTAGGAACGTTGGTTTAATAATACATTTTTCACATGATCAGCTCTGTCTGATTAACTCTTGTGGTAGTCTCTTCATCTATGAATTTTAGTGACACTGACTATGGTTTTGCCATGAGACCACTACTATGAAATCATTCTAATTATTCTGACTCTGAGATACCATCAGTGAGCTTTATATATTAAAAATGGTTCTGGTAAACAATTTAAATAGTGGTCTTAAAGCTAAAATGTATATGATAAGCACTTTGAATATTTTTCCGATAGAAACTTAGACCATTATCAATAGAAACAAAGGTGGCCTCTCCTGTAGTTAGAGAGTAGTCTATATTTTTATATTTCACATTTTATCCCAATCAATTCATTCATACATACATATCTTTTAAAATAATTAATAACTCATTACACTACACAGCTGGAAATTCTATTTTCTTGAAATTAAAACCA
Source organism: Mandrillus leucophaeus (assembly GCF_000951045.1). Classification (NCBI taxonomy): domain Eukaryota; kingdom Metazoa; phylum Chordata; class Mammalia; order Primates; family Cercopithecidae; genus Mandrillus; species Mandrillus leucophaeus. The sequence continues at coordinate 1,109,540 of NW_012104798.1, forward strand.
AAACCGTATAAAAATACTGATAAAATAAGCCATTCTAGCTGAAAGATTAATTTATTTTCAGAATTATATTCCATTCCTGAAACTAGATTTATAAAGTAATGAATCCATTTTTTGTTGGGAAGGGGAAGGATTTTATGATTTCTCGATAACTTTTAACAAATTGACTAAAAACACACTCACATTTAATTCAATTTTAGATCCCTGACTAAATTTGTCAAGGATGAAATAAAGCAGAGAAAAATATTTTAATTTGTGGAGGAAATGTAAGTGTATTTAAAAAGCTACAAATGTGGATTTTTGGCTGAAAAAATTCGAAAAATGTATAGGCGGCATATGATGCTTTAGTAACTATAGTTTTCATTAAAATTTGTAATTTCATTAAAATTAATAAGTCATTGATCAATAGAGGTTACTTAGTTGCCTCTAACCAATTTTGTCAGTCATGTCTACCCAGCGAGGAAAGAAGGAGGTTGCCCATTATAATTCAAGTCTGTATGTTGTACGTTACAAAGTCAGTAGTGAAGACTTGAAAATGGATCTAATGGGTGGCTTATTAATCTTAGGAAGCAGATTTCAAAGTATTCTTACAAAAATAATGTTAAATCACCTGGTTAAAAATTTTATTTTTTTAATGAGAAACTGTGTTTCCATTGCCTAACAACGACAAATTATTCCAAGATATCAGCTACTAAGAGGGTTTTTAATGTTATTTTTCCTATAAAGTTGATTTTACCTCAACATTTAGCAATGATAAATTCTATGAATCTTATAAAACTATTTATAAGAACATTTGAGTGACCTTAGACAATTTTACCTAACATACAGATATGGTACGCAAGGTTTTGCACACACGCATTTAGACTCTTCCCTGTATTCACCATGAATTATTTAAGGTATCTCTTGAGAGACTATTTTGACAACAAGGTTTTAAGCTAGCAGATGAGCTTCCACATTTGTCCTGTCCAGACACAAAGCCCCCATTAAAAGAGTAAGAGAAATAGCAGTACTTACAGCACTTCCAGGTCCCGGAGAGCCCTGAATGCCCCATCTTCAATACAGCTGATCTGGTTGTAATCCAGTTGCCTGTTAAATAGATTACGAGAATCTATGTAGAAGGGATGGGCAGTAGCTGGGGTAGGTGATGGGAAGTTTCCTGAAGGGTCTATGATACCCTGGACACACTCACTGAAGTGCCCTCACAAACACACTCATCTGCTTATGAATGTCATAAGCCATTCTAGCCTCTATGCCGCCACTGAAATCTCTTTTTGTTCTGAACTGTCTGTGCAAATAGCAGCCCTTGGAAAGCTCCAGTAAATAATAACTGCACCTTATATTAAATGCCATAGGAATGCAATTTCATTACATCAAGAAAAGCTATCCATTAAGAGCTTTCAGCGTCATCTTGCTGAAACAATTTCATTAAGGTAAAGGACTGTAAATCACTTAATGTCACATGCACCCCCTCAGTGACCTAACAGAATCCATTTATCAGAGAAGCCCAGCTGCATGTTAATTTCACTATCCTTGGCATGAAAGAGCAACACTACTTTTAGGTTTCCTTCTTTTAAAAGCAGTTTTCCTTCAAGAACTCCAAATCGAGAAAGGGAACTGACGTCCCATATAGTTTGCTCTTATTCCCAACCAGAAATACACTTTAGAAAGCTAGTAATTGTTCTATATTAAATGTCACTATTTTAGTAATTCACATTCTTTATCATTATATGTAAATGCTCTGCATTGCAAATACAGCATACTTTCGAATTAAGGAACTTCCAGAATTATATCGCTCTCCAGAAGATAGGTTTTAAAGTATTAAATAACAATTTTGCTTTTTAAAATGATGCTAATTTTGGTTAAAGCCACTAAGAAACATATACTGCAGGCACACCATAAAAACGCTACATGTTTCTATGGTAAAAAGCCTAAAAGCTGTATCAGCTAAATTCTAAATAATGCATCATTGAAGTAAATGAATCTTCCTCAATATCTTAGGCACTTGTTAAAATTCATAGTACAAAAAAAGAATGCTCCAAACTTGGTTATGTCTGCTTTTCCTGCTGCTTGTTGTGGAATTAAAATTTCCTTGTTCCTATTGAGCCTTCTACTAGGTTGAAATTAACAGTGGAGTACTATATTGTATCTGTATGACACTCTTTTTTTTTTCCCCCCCCAAACAAGCAGTTGTTGTTTAAATATAGTAGTTTGAATGTTAGAGATGTTATTATTTCAGTTAAAAAAGTATTTTAATGTCTCACTTGAGATAGAAACAAAATGTTTCACGGAAGAGGCGAGTTTTCAGCTCTGCAGGCACTGGGTGAGAGAATGTGGATGAACAGGAGTAAGATTATGATCATAATACAGATGTATCCTGTCCTTGTTTCAAGTTCAGCATTCACTGAAGGGGCTAATTCATATCTGAGGTCTGTTCGTAAAGAACTGTTTGAACATTTCTATAAAATAGTGGTTACTCTCACAAGACTACTGAATAAAGGTGCAATGATTTAATCCAGTGACTTTCAGAGGGGCCTCTTCAAGTTCCTCACTTTAGAAATTATGTATATAGACAATATCTCATGAAATATACATCTCATTTGTAAGAAGATCTCTAGGGGACACAATCATACACAAGGCTACCTTGATGTCATGCAAATGGTACAATTTAGGACATGCAATATTAACAAAGGTACGCCCCAAGGAAGACACAATTTTACTGCTTGTATAAGCCTTAGTTTATAAAACTTAAGGTTTTCCCCAAATCATAGCTAACATCCATGCTACTACAATAGCCTAAATCATTTCTACTTATTAAGACGTAATGCAGAAGTATTTTATTTTCTAAGAAGACATTTAAAGTCTCATGATGTAATACGGCTGCTGTGGTTCCAAGAAAACACTTACATTCTTGAGTACTTTTGATTTTTACAGATTAAATTCATTTAACAATTAAGTTAATAGCCTTTTTATTTTAAAGTGCTATATATATATATATATATATATATATATATCTACACTACTATTCTCTAACCTCTTGAACAATTTATCAAAGCCATTTAAATTAGTACAATGGCATAAAGTGTTACCCCTGACACACTACAAAAGAGAAATTGTTTCCAGACAAATTGGGAAAATCTTTTAATGCTATCAAATTTGCCTAATGCAGTCTCCAGGTTAATCTGTAAAAGGGTGAGCTGTATGTTTGCCCATATCTTATTATCCTTAGCTGTCAATGTATAAATCAATGCTGACACAGCTTCTTCTAAATCATGCACACGATACACAAAGGGGAACCTCCAGCATGCCAGAAAGCACTCAAGCAAACCTTGTCCTACAAGGACTGGAAGGCCGACAACTTTCCTTACAGGAGCAGAAGTTGAGATGCTGCTGGAAACTTTGGTAATTTCACTGTTCTTTAACATTGCTCATGGTTACATGCTTCTTCATATTCTTAACAGAAATCTAAGCCCTTATTGGTGCTAAACCATTAAGAATATTTGGTTTCCATAGGACTGATGTTTTCTTTAAAAGTTCTCTGAATACTGTTGTATCTGAGTCCACATATTCCCTGAACATGAAGGTATTTCATGAAGTTACTCATATGAAAGGACAATCCAAGTTAAACAAGTAAATAATTCTTACATTAATCTGTCAATTTCGTGATATTCAAAGGAAGGTTTACACAAAGTGTTGTGCTGGTATGACTGCTCATGAGAAAATCTCTCCCAACAGACCTCCATTTGTCTGTATGTGGTTCAAGATAAACAGTGTCAAAACTACGCAACAATGTAATTTATTTCAGGGTTTCTGGACTACTTAGCCGCACTCTTTGTTTTGCCCTGCTCATTCCCTTCTCCACTACCTTTCAAGCCCTGCCTACTTCTGGCTTCTGTAAACAGGAAAGGATCTGTTCTCTGCCATACCTTTAGTGACAGGCTGGCCTTCTTTAGATGTGATTTCCAATTGTGCCATGAAATTATTCTGAATTAAGAAAATAGCAAGGAGACTTTTTCACTTCTCCAAAACAATTATGCTTCAACTATTCACTAAGACATAGTGTAAATTTGCAGATCATTAAAGAGATTTGGATGTTAAGGGCAGAAGTATCATAAGCGGTTTTTTTCAGACCTTCGGCTGACCTAACTTAGCACATACTTTTGTGTCTTCATCTCCCTTATTTCCTGACTCCAATCTTCCCTTTGGCTTCTATTCAAATTCCAAATTGCCTTTCTATGCAATCCTTTGCTGTCGAAGTGTGTACATTTGTGTTTTGAAGAACTGCTTTAATCTTACGGAAATGATGGGGTTAAGAAGAATAATATTCATTATCTCGGCCAGGAGCGGTGGCTCATGCCTGCAATCCCAGCACTATAGGAGGCCGAGGCGGGTGGATCACCCGAGGTCAGGATTTCGAGACCAGCCTGGCCAACATGGTGAACTCCATCTCTATTAAAAATACAAAAATTAGCCAGGCATGGTGGTGGGCACCTGTAATCCCAGCTACTAGGAAGGAGGCAGGAGAATCGCTTGAACCGAGGAGGTGGAGGTTGCAGTGAGCCAAAATCGCACCTTGTGACATTGCACTCCTACCTGGGCAACAAGAGCAAAACTCCATGTCTTAAAAAGAAAAAAAGAAGAATATTCATGATCTCTCAATATTAACATTCTTTGATTTTTTTTTTTTTTTGATGGTAGGACGTATATCTTTGACACCCTAGAATAACTCTAGATAGTCCATTTTGATTTTTACCAGCACTGGTAAATTTAGTTTTACATAATGCAGTGCGTCGATGGACTCCATACATTAAGAGATACCACTCTATGCCTCACGTGCAAAAAGTTCTGAAGCTCATCTGATTTTCTTTAATACTAAAAATAATTTGTCCTAGTTTCAAATTTTGATTTATTCCTTGTATGGGGGACAATATACAATCTTGGTAAATATAAATTTTACAAATAGGTATATTAAATGACAAAACGGTTAAACATTTGTTTACTTGGCATCCTGAAACAGTTAGAGATGCTAGTCCATCATTTAGGTTTTCTTAAAGAATTTCCTGTTTTATTCTTTTAAAATACGGATATCATACTGCATTTGAATTACATATACAACACTTAGATTAATAACATATATAAAACTGCAATAATTTCAATCAGTGTGTTCGTACCCATAGCAAATTCATGTTTTACTGCAGCATCCAAGTTATAAGTTCTCATAACTAATAGGTTTTTTGGTAAGAATTAGATGACACATAAAATGTACTTAACTGTAACAATGTAGAACGTAGCAATCTTTAATAATTTCTAAGCCAATCAGGATCTCTCAATGTCTCAACAAAATTATTATAACTATGCTCCAATTTTGTATTGTTTTGTTTCATTTAAGGTGCTAGAAATAGTTTACTTCATGTTCATATTATTATTGTAAGATAGAAAACTCCAAAACTATAGTTGACTTAAGACACATCAAAATGGCAAAAATCAATATGAAGGAATAACAATTTTTCACTATTGTCAAGAAACGAAATAAAACATATAAACCACATGGGAGAAAAAGAATAAAAAAGCTCTACATATATGAGCGTGGTCTCTTCTCCTTCTTCCTATATATGTATAAACTTCAAGTCAATACAAATGTCTATATATACCAATATTTATGCCAATCATGGCTCTTAAAGAGTAGCGCCAGATACAAATTATGATATAGATTATAAGAAAAATAAAAATCGATCCATATACATGTACATCCTTGACATAAGTTTCAGCAACTATATCCTTTATCTCTGCATAAAAGCAGATCAGTATTAACTTGAAAACTGGTAAAGAAAGCAATTAAGGTAAGGACCATGCTGAGGACCCCAAAGTAATTTACATTATGTGAGAATTTAATCCTTTTAAATCTTTCAGGCAACAATTTGCTATTCTCATAGGAATAAAGAATCTCAGTTTTTATAGGAATAGCCTATGGTATAAAGTTATGTAAGTTTGTCAATTTGGGGGGAAGAAGCAACAGATAGCAGTTGTAGAGATGGGGGGGCGGGGATCCTGTTTTAACGTCATTTGAGGGAAGGACAACTAAACTGACGTTAAGTCCTAGGAATTGTAAGTAAACTAATCAAAAGTGGTAGAAACTGAAAATGATAATAATAATTGCTAACATTTAATGAATTCATAGCGTATAGCAGGGTCTGTAGATACGTCATCTCATTATTCCTCATGATAACTTGGGAAGGAGAAATTAGCATCATCTGGATTTTGAGACTGTGAGGCTCACCGAAGTTCAGTAAGTTATACATGGCAGATAGCAAACAGTCTGTGAAGTTTTCATTGGAATGGAGATGCATGTGTTGCCAGAACTCCCTCTCAATACATAGTGGGTCAGGAAAAAGACTCAGGAGCTTTTTGTTCTCCAAATGGGGGTTTCAGCTAAATCAGTGATGACTATGGAAGAGACCAGCACAGGAAAAGTACTCTAGAATGTTAGAAAAGACAGAGACTATTCTAGGCTGATGTAGTCATGAAATAAAGGGGGAAAAAACCCCCAAAAACCTTAGATCCTTAAAAAATGGATACAATCTAATTAGACAGAAAATAAAGTGGGTATTTCCTATGGAGGTAATGGGTCTATCAAAGAATAGTTGTGAGCAGAGGCACTACAATGTTCACAGTGAATGTCTGCAATAGAGAGGCCATTCTGGCTTGAGCAAAGAGCTTCTGTACAGATTGAAGGGAAGAAGGGGCTAGGAGCCTGGGTCAAAGTCAGAATATTAGGACCAGTCAGAATGCCTAAAGAGACTGGATGTTACAGCATTTAATAATCATCTCTGCTCTTTCATGAAAGAGTCTGTAATTCCCATAGATACTGTAGAACTAGGCAACATTCTGCCTAGTTCTAGAGTTCCTGTATCTAGGATACTATAGATCCTATAGAACTGGCAACATTCTGCCCTATTCCCAGGGTTTTGCCATAGTGTCTATAACAAAGGCACTTTAAAACAACTTTTTAAATAAACTGAATACTTTTAAACCATGTAGTAATGGGATAATAAACAATGCTTTATGAAAAAAATCTGGCAACCTTGTTAAAATTATCTAATGAGAATATAAACTAGAGGTCATAATTCAATTAGCAGGCTATTACATGAGTTCAGGGGTCACAAAGTGTGCTGTTCAGTGTTAAAGATGCAAAAAATCAAAGGTCCATTCTGTCTTATGAGATGATATAGCAGCCACGGCACGATTATGCCAATGCATATTTTGTAAATATGTGAATTGGATTCCCAATTACTGAATCAGATTGTCTTGTGTTTTGTGTTCTTTTGTTTTGTTCTAGAAAGGATTTATGAAGAAATATTGTTAGATTACATTTTTACATGACAAAATGCATTATTGAAGAAAAACTGCTGAAAGCACTCTGAAGACAAAGCAAAACGCAAACATGGAGAGGTTACTGGTAGCAAACTTCATCATAGTTGTTGGGGATTATCTCAATTCATTGTGCTTTCAGAGGGAGTGCAACCAGGCAAAATACAGGACCATGGACAGTTCCCATAGTACTGATGGGGACTTCTGCTGAGCTACTAATTTTTCTTTTATATATGAATGCCTGAGACAACCCCTTTTGATTTAGGTACATAGGAAATGAAGGTAAGTTTCATTTCAGAAAGGCAATAAAAGACCTTACCTTCATTTACTATCTATCTAAGTAAAAAGCCCTCCCTACAGGTTTGTTCAGAAGGTTCTATACCACACTGAAGACCTATTTAAGAGTAAGGATAGCAATCCCTATGGATGAGAAACCAACCTACCATTTACAGTCTCTTCAGCTTCAGGTTTACTGAAAATACTCTAGGAAGGAGCTAGGGGCATGGGTATTTACAGTTTCAATCTGATACCAAAGGATTTGAAATAAAATCCAATGAATTAAACAGAAAAACTAACACATTAAAGAAGACATTTTGCAATTATGATTTAACTTACATGACAAACCTAATGAGGTCTTGCATTTGCCTGGTAAAATTTACATACCCTCTTTTCTCTGTTTGTTACATACTGATTCTATATCAAGTGAGCAACCCTTGCTCTCTTATCATTAGGAATTATGTAGATGACAGTGAAAAATAGAAAAGAGATATTTAAAGTGAGAAGAAAATTTAAAATATGATGAAATATGTAAGTATCTCTGTGTATCTGGGATAGAACTGTGAGTTTTCCTTCTATGGGTTCTAATGGATCCATAGATACAAAACTTGAAAATGACAGAGTTCCAACAGAAAAACAAAATTTCTAACTGATGTAAATAGCTCTGTAACAAAACATAGATGAACTGTCTCTATCCTGTTTGCCAAATCGTTTTATCTTAATAAATAATGTATTTCAAATTGGGCGACTTCTTTCCTAAAATGTCAGAGGAATATATATATTTATTGTCCAAATGATATTTTTGCTTACCTAAAGAGAATCATGCTGAATCATCCTGTGACTCAAAACCTTGTCTAAAAAGTAATGCATGTACAAAAAAGAATACAAATATTTTCCCCAACATATTTTTTACCAAGAAGCACTTTGTTTCTGGAAAAGGATTATAAGACTCATAACAGACATGGGGTTAATGGAATTGAGATAATGCAAGCAAGTTGGAAAGAGATATATTTATTTATGAAGAAAGAATAGTAAAGTTTCATTGGAATAGAGGATGCACTTTGTGGATGTATTGCAAAATTAAAGAAGCAAAAAGCAGGGGTGGTTTATTTCACATAGTACATTTAAAATACGTCCTATTTGAATTTAATTAATTTAAGTAATCATACTGAACTCACTAAAAAACTAATGGTAAAGTAAATTAGATTTTGTTTTGTGAAGTGACTAAAAACTAGTGATCTAGGTAATTTTAAAGTTTATATATTTGTACCTTTTTTCTTTAATCTTAGAATAACTATAAGTAAGAATGTTTTATCATAAAAACAAAGGACTTTTGAAATATTCTGGTACTTACTAAGTACTATGAATTCTTTAAGAATAAGCTCATAATTCTTGGCAGTAAAGTGAGATTTAATTTTAATATTTTTCTAAATTATCAATTAATGGAAATGCCTAATAGATACTTGAAAACAAATCAGTGGCACAATGTAACATGATCCTGTTCAAGATTTGTTTAGAAGGCAGCAAAGGCTTTACTGCATCAGTATTAAGGCTTTTTAAATATATATACATATTTCTAAAGAAAATTTTCATAAATATTGGTTTTATTTTGGTAAAGCATCAGTTGATAATGATATGCTATCAATACTTTAGTTGATATTTGGTTTGGGACTTTAAAAACACAAATGTAAATTCTAATGATAAACATTATAATTCAGCTGATATTTTCATATGATCTTGTTATTCTCATAGCATACCTCACTGTCTAAAATGTCGGGGGAAAAAGTAGCTTAAATTGTGGCTGGAGAAAATAAGGTAGCAAAATAAAATGTAAAAAAATTTAATCCAGTTAAGAAATGAATAGAGAGAAGCAAAAAAGTTATGAGAAGTCCTCCCTGGAGATGTTTAAGAGCAAGATAAATGTCCATCTGTTTAGAATAGTTTCAGTGTGGCTTGCCTGGAGGAAGGGGAATGAGATCTGCTAATCTGCAAAATTTCCACAGCATCAATTCCGTATTGTTGGGATACCGCCTTGAGCATATTTAGACAATCCACAAGATTAAAGCAAATGCTTTTAGTGAAAATCTTGTGAACGCTGGAATTTGCTCTAAGGCCTGAATGTAGTAAATCCCATAAACCTGTTACAGTGCATCAGACTGGGCTTTTACATAGTGCTTTACAAAATATGGCCTGAGCAACTTCTTTTTTCTCTTTTACTCTCTGAATAACTCTGAACAGTAGCCACGATGGCACCACGCAGGGTTTTTCAACTTGTAAATGGACATACTAGAATGATACATGGGATGAAGTACTGTACCTTCTTCTTACACCAAATACTAATCATATTAATATTGCTAATATTAATGGAAATTTATTGAGTCATGACGATGACTTATGTTCACCAGTTTCATAACAATAGGAATTAAAATTTACCCTCCATTTTAATAAATTTTACCAGATAGCCTTCCTAAGTTTTAGTGATAAAACTAAACTTCATACAAACCCCATGAGATTGGAACTTTTTTTTGAACAATGTAGTTTGAACTATTTTTTAATTCTAGAAAATGCCTTTTAATGTAAAATTTTTATAATATTGCAGCTGTGATCCTAATTCATAAAATAAACCTATACATTCATTGTGATATTTGAATATTTCCCTCATTGTCTTTCACATTGTTACATGGAAGGCAATGAGAAGAGTGGGAATAAATTGTTCTTTTGATCAACATCATTCATCATCCACATAGTTTCTGAAGCCCCCTTTCTTCTGTAGAAACATAAGCTTCCAAAGTTGAAATAACGTACATGCCACAATACTCAGCTCCCCCCATATTCAGATCCCTATAATTCTTACCACTGCTGCTATTCAGGATACATACTGCTTTGCCTTTAAAAAACAGGGATGACCAGGTGCGTAATCCCAGCACTTTGTGAAGCCAACACTAGTGGATCATTTGAGGTCAGGAGTTCAACACCAGCCTGGCCAACATGGTGAAAATCCATCTCTACTAAAAATACAAAAATTATCCAGGTGTGGTTGCAGGCACCTGTAATTCTAGCTACTCAGAAGGTTGAGGTGGGAGAATCGCTTGAACCTGGGAGGGAGAGGTTGCAGTGAGCCAAGATTGTGCCACCGCACTCCAGCCTGGGTGACAGAGTAAGACTCTGTCTCAAAAAAAAAAAAAAAAAAACAAAAAAACCCCAAAATCTGGGCTTGGGCACATTCCATCACTTACATTACGCGCGCGCGTGCACACACACACACACACACATACACACAGAGTGCACTGCACTATGGTTTTACTCTTCTAATCTAACCATTCCCTGATAACTTCAAGTGATATTTTTCTCTTTCCTAGCACCTACAGCCCTTAATGTCTTGTTCAAAAATCAAGGTCTTGTGTATATTCATTTAGTACTTTCTAGTATATTTTCTTTTTCACTTTGTAACTTCATGTCAAAATGACCCATAAAAGAATAGTCATATGTAGTCAATATTGCTAATCCCTTCATGTTATACTTTCCTGTCTCTCCTTACAATGCATTTTTCAGGGTTAACTTTTAGCATTCGATATGTCAAATACTTGCAAATGAAATACTGTATTTTCATAACATTTTACTGTTTTGAAAGGTCTTTCATACATCTTCTTTCCCTAATAACCATACCAAACCCAAATAACTATTGTTTACTTTATAAAAGTAAAAACTGGCCAGGCACGGTGGCTCACACCTGTAATCCCAGCACTTTGGGAGGCCGAGGAGGGTGGATCACCCGAGGTCAGGAGTTCGAGACCAGCCTGACCAACATGATGAAATCTCATCTCTACTAAATACAAAAAATTAGCCAGGTATGGTGGTGGGTGCCTATAATCCCAGCTCCAGCAGGAGAATCGCTTGAACCCGGGAGGCGGAAGTTGCAGTGAGCTGAGATTGCACCACTGCACTCCAGCCTGGGTGACAGAGCGAGACACCATCTCAAAAAAAAAGAGTAAAAACTAAGGCTTAATGAAGTTGACTAATTTGCTCATACTTGCAAGTCCAAAAAATAACACAATGTTCTGAGACTCCAGTCTTAAGCTCATCTAACCGCATTAATAATTTAAAAAACTCATCTAACTGCATAAATGATAATAAAAAATCTTTACATTTTGAGAAAAAATTATGCCTGTGTTGGAGAAAAGATTTGAAAACTTTGCTAAATCAACATCCCATTAGATAGAACACTGACTAGCCTCTGTTATCTCTAAACTTTTAAAATCATATGTTTTAAGGATAAATACAAAATATATAAAGAAGAATCCCATCATGAGTGGTCCCTACTTCCATGCGTATCCTTAAATGTGGGAGGAGAGCCACTTGTTTACTTGGATTCCCTGAATATCTTTACTAAGAAGATTAAAAGCCACCTGTTTTAAGGAATTAGAGGTAATACTATTGTAAGATTGCAAATAGCATTACTAAGGGAGGGTCAACTGTAGCTATTGCCATAGTTTTACAGCTAAGTGAAGGCAACTTAAGTAAGTGTACATAGGAATTCCTTCACACTGTTCTGGCCAGGTAGATTTGAACACCACGTATCATTGAGTCTGCCTGAAGACTTCCCGAAGCCCTAACTAGCAAAGGTAAAAGGAAAGCAAATAAAATCGTATTAAATTGAGCACCCATAAAAACCTACAGCCATGGTTTTAATGGCTTTATACATTTATACCTTAGAAGCTTGTAGTTTTCTGTCTTTACCTGTACATTTAGAAAGTACAAGTTTAAAAAAAATCATTTACATTAAGGAGAAGACATAGAGGCCAAAATCTGTGGCTTTATAAACAGTTGTCCTCTTTGACAAGGGAAAACATCTGTCTTACTACTGGAAAAAAAAAAAGGCATCAGATCCAACCCTGGAGAATTCTGAATATAAGTTAATTCTTGAAAAAGTGCCTGCCCTGTTTATTACTAGCTAAGAAATATTAAATTCCTGACAGTTAATCTCGGTACACAGGGGCTTTTCTCCCTTATATTCCAAACTAACGTAAAAGCTAAGAAAAACATTTATGTCCCAGCATTCATAGTCTATCGAAAACCATTGTTTTTAGAAGCTAATATAGCAGTTTAAAATTTAGAGAGAGATATATTGATATTATGATTGTCAATGAGATCTTAAATCTGATATATACCTTTAGAAATATAGGCACTTTAAAAAATGCTTATAATTGAAACACCAGACTAAAGATTTATCGAAGGAAAATACAGAAATTCACTTTTAGTTTTTTAAAGGATGCTATAAATATATTCTTTCATGAGGATATGAAGGAAAATGTAAGAAAAACATTCACACAAAGGGAAATACATAATTTTGTCTTTCTCATGCTTTTGGTATTTAATGAAAAGGGTGATCTTAAAACTCTGGAAAAAGTTGTAGCTGTAGGCTACAGGTGTCTCTAAGAAGAAAATATTATCACTATTTCCAGAAAAGAATAGTCTATATTTTCATAGTACTTCTAGTATCTTGAAAATAGAACATGGCAGAACTGGCCCAACAATAAAACTAACAGTTTTATTTCTAATAAACACCAACAGCAACTAAAAACATAGTTACTAAAGTAAGCTGACAGAAAAAGTGGGGAAAAAAATCATAAATATCTGTGAATCAAATCACTTCACAGCTTTCAAAAGATTAATCACAAGGATTAAAGAATGAATTTCATGATGACTTATTTCCAGACATCTTCTAAATGAGCATCTCGTCAAACAGCTTGTGAAAACAATTGTCAATTTACTATTACAAGGTCTCCTTTCTGACACTTTATTTAATATAAACTTGACTTTGAAAATAGATAGTAACTTAAAACACTATAAATTTAAAAATATATACTTACAAATTTTTAATGTCAACTGCCCCACGGAAAGCTTTTCTTGGGATTGCCTGAATTTGGTTTTCACTGAGATCACTAAAAACAACAACAACAAAAAGGATCACGTTAGAGAATATTATTTAAAGGTTATGTTAATCCAAATGTTTGAGAAGTTATAGGATACCGGAAAGAAAAAGAAAACCCTAAAAGGATCATAATTACATCCACAGCATTATATGCAGTTTCTAATATAAATATTTTACATTTCTAATATAAATTAAAAAGTTGGAATAATGGCTTCTTGAAGTATGCTTCTAGATCTTTAATTTTATAAGAAACTGTAAAATACGGTACTCATAAATTGAAGAGTCACTCCGTATCTGTGTAACAAAAACATTTCTTTAAAGAATAGTAAATTGTTCATAATTCAGTTTCAAGGGATTCTGAGGTTTTAGTAGTTTATATTTCTCCAACACCCCTGGTGTAACTTATAAAGTATATAAGAAAGCAGCCTCCTTAATTTCCCAGAGTGGAGTGGGTAAAAACTGATAAAACCTGGACAGTATGATTAAGTTTTCATAGTACTTCTAATAATCTTGAAAATGGAACATGGAAGAACCGGCCCAACAATAAAACCTACAGTTTATGCATAAAATATTAATAGCAGGTTGATATAAAACCTTCTTTAAATAATTCTATTATAATCATAAACATAGACTGTCTATATTTGCATTTTAATTTAATTGAGAAATACGTTTTAATCACTGAACAAAGCACTCTGAGCTGGAAAGAGCAGTTTGTAAAAATCACTCATCTCATGAAAGGGATCATTATTTTTCCTTCAAAGAATTCCAACGCCAATTCTATAAGCTCACATAGTATTATTAGCCTTAACGAGTAGAATATAAATATGCATTCAAGAAATGTCAACGAAAGCAGAAAATTCTCATCTAGTTTTAAGTAACATTACCACATAGTAGAGTTGAAATATCAAACAAAATGAATTATTACAGCAACAATGATGGCATTAAAATTATCTTTAAAATTCTAGGATAACTGACGCTCACAAAGAAATACGAAGCTACTGACCACAGGTGCATAGCAGATGAAAACAGCCATTTTCCAATATGAGGAGGCATATTGGACAGATTCATCCACATCCTCTCCCCCACTGCTGCTTATGATCTGAGTTTCTTGTTCATACACTTGTAGTCGCACAATAGAGAGAGAGAGAACTGGCAGATACAGAGATTTAGTGTGTGGTCTTGACCTTATTAGCACCAAGTTTTAAGCAACGAAGATTTGCATTTATAACTCAATATCCTCAGTGTTCAAATAAAAAAAAGTTTGCTAAGCAATTCGTAAAATATATACTAGTCTATCTAAAGAGGAAAAGTCTATAGCACAACAAATTATTTCAAAAGATAAATTTACAAAATGTGCTTATGTAGGAGTTAAGGCAGCCATCCACTTCCTTAGTGATGTAGCCTGTTACTGTTTTCAATAGTTTCAGTATATCCCTAAGAGTAATAATCCTTCATTTCCTTAAAAATTGCTTATTTCTCCAATTTGCCATTGATTTAGACTTTCTTCCTTTGCTTAATTACATCAAGTTAAGAATATTTAACAACATATATTTAAAAGCCTTGATGACAGAAACAGTGTTCAGGGAAAGCAACAGAACAAAAAGAAAGCAGAGAGATAGGAGACATGAAAATAAGTAATAAGAAATGAGGAGGAAAATATTGCATTCAAGAAAATTTGAATCTGTTTACAATGCCTCCTGAAAACTATTTAGTAGTGTTTCTACTGTTACATCTTCACCAATTCCATGTTTTCTAATCGCTTATAATTTTCCACTTCAAAGACTAAAAAAAATGCCTTTAAGAGTGTGTAGATGAATAAAAATGGCAGAAGTGTTTGCTCCAGACTTTGCCTGCTCCTAGGCTCTGCAGCCTTCCCCTTTCCAACAGCTGGGGCTATGTCATTCCCCACCTATAGCTTCAGTTCTGCTCAGTCCTTATGCATGGTTTTGTCTTAGAGTAACGGAAGTAGAGAGGGCTGGGCAGAAAGTCAGGGAGATGGATTTTAGGTGGTTTGTAGAAAAAAACAGTGAAATGCACAGTCAGAATGCCATTCCTTCTAAATTTGATTTTAGTCCTTCAAATTACCTTAACAGAATCCTAGGGCATCAAATATCTAAATCCTGCTAATAGAATTTTTTTTTGTTTTGCAAAAGTTTGAGTGGCTTGCTCAGAGCCTCCTTATTCTCTTAAGGCTAATGGTTTATGTGTGACTGTCCCCTGAGTAGATGGCTCCACAGGCCACACTATGGGGTCTCAGTTCTGATGCCAAGGAATAAGTATGGATCCCAGACTCTTTCAGTTAAGTGGGCCATGTGCACCCACAGCAGGAGGAAGAAACTAACACATTTTTAGTACCTACTACCTGCAATAGTTGCTTTTTAAGCAGAAATTATTACCTTAAACTCTATTTCCTTTATTCCTCATAACCACCTTGTAAAATAGATACTGTTTCTTGGTTTTACAGGAAAGGAAACTGAGCTTCAGAGATGTTAGGTGTTCGTGCTAAACAATGAGACAAATTGTTAAAATAA
The DNA here is from genome assembly GCF_000951045.1 of Mandrillus leucophaeus. Lineage (NCBI taxonomy): Eukaryota > Metazoa > Chordata > Mammalia > Primates > Cercopithecidae > Mandrillus > Mandrillus leucophaeus. Next base: position 1,125,641 of record NW_012104798.1, read on the forward strand.
GTATGTGGAAAATATAGGTAAATATTTAGCGAAGATTTAGGGATTTCTAAAGATGATTTCAGAAATCTCAGTATGTCCTTCCTATAGTCTGGAATTTAGAAGGCTTTTTTTCCCTAACTCATCCTAGACTCTGACTTATTGTCATTTGCAAAATGATGTATTAGACTATGTTTGAACAATGATCTATATTTTGTACATATAGTCAACTGAAGGTTAGCAGTTATCTCAGTCCAACATATTGTTATTTAATATCTACTCTACGTTGCAAGGGCTACTGAGTTGGGTAAGGCCAATTTCCTGTCTTCAGGAATTTTCAAATCGAGTGAAGATGAGGCGAATAGCCAAACAGAAGGAGGAATACAGTGAATTCCAAAAAAAAAAAATATATATATTGAGAGTCAAAAAAGCAAGAAAGCACTTGGAATAAGAAAAAAAAAGATTATGTGAATGTGTCAACATATAAAAGCAGGTGGACAGGGGCAGAATAGCAAAAACCAGGGCATGCAAAAAGTACACTCTGTACTTTTGATGCCAGTAGTTTACAGTCTGGTATCCTAAGAGGGTACAATATATGCAGTGGAATAACAGGAGAAGGGGTGGAAAGGACAAATCAATGGTGTGCTGAGACATTACTGACAGCAGTGTATTGTTCTGTGAATTGTGTGGAATGAGCAAAATGAGTCAGAACTACTGAGTCAGTGGATGGAGATGCCGAGGGAGGAGTCTGTAATTATATCACTAGGTAATAGAGTGTAACAGTGTGTTTCAGAGGAAGAAAATGGCTTGACTGGAGTTGATTTTTTGGAAGACTAATCTGGAAATTGAGTTTCAGACTTTTTCATACCAACTGGGGAATGCATCCTTATTTCAGCAGACAATGGTGTGGAGAGGAAGGTGATAGTCGGGAGGAGGACACGGGTTCTTCCCTAGATTAACTAAACTGGCTATGGAATTTAGGACAGATACATGGGGTCAAAGGTTCAAATTTAGTTATATTGAATTTGGAAGTCTAGATAAAGACTTATACGACAGCCGGGAAAAGACAGTGAGAACCTAAAGCAACCATCAACCATCAATTAATTCAATGCTTCCTTACTCTGGGACAGTTAGTGCATGAGACATATCCATACTATAAACAGAAAAAATAGAGAAGACCAAGAGTGATATTAGGGATGCATGAAGAACCAAAACTTAGACGTGGATTGCATGTGAAGATGGATTAGGTAAGGGACAGAGACGTCACAGAGGTCACTTTGAACTTAGATGAGAGGACCACTAACGAAGCTGGGAAATCAAAAGGGCAATCTGGAGTGCGAATTATGATAATGGTTTTGAAAATTCTTTAAATCTAGTTGGAGAGATGTGATATACATATAGATATAGATACATAGATAGATATGTATATACACATACATATGTATCACAGTTTGAGGACAATGAAAATTGTTTATGGTAAGCAAATTATAAGTGGTATCTGAGAAAGATAATCAAGGAGACAGACCAAAGAAGGAACAGTCATTGGCAGCTTGGTTGACCCAGGCCACCTTCCAAATAAAATGAGATCTTATGTGAAACTTGTTTAAAACTGATTAAGCTTGGTAATTCTCAACCTTCAGTGCTGGGGGAAGAGGTGGGACGTGGTGGGTGGCAGGAACGGAAGCAGGGAGGCAGCTTGTCAGAGCAATTGAGAACATTGACTTCAGGGCCAGATTAGCTGAGATTAAATTCTAACTCTACCATTTATTAGTCATGTGACCTTGGGTCACAGTGCTTACCATCACTATACCTTAGTTTCTTCACCCCTATTTCATAGGATTGTTAGGTGGATTCAATGAGTTCATACTTTTAAATTGTTCAAAAATGACTTGGCGCATAGTAGGGACTACAGAGGTGATTTATTCTACTTGGAGACTCTTTTACGTGCTCCTGAGTATACCTGCTAAATTCCCCAAAGATCACTGTAGTCGATGTGAGACATTTCTGATGTGAGTGCACTGTTCTGTGAACTGTGTGGAATGAGCAAAATGAGTCAGAACTACTGAGTCAGTGGGATGGAGGAGTTTGTAATTATATCACTAGCTAATAGAGTGTAAAAATGTGTTTCAGAGGAAGGAAATGGCTTGATTGGGGTTGATTTTTTAGGAAGATTAATCTGGAAATTGAGTTTCAGAGCAGGCAGGGAATGGGCAGAGAGCCGTTATCAGGCAGTGTGTCAGAGAGTCAGTGGGTCTCCAGTGAAGTAGGCGATGTTTTTAGAGAACACTACGTAATAAAGTTAGGAGTTAGCATCTGGTGCAAATGTAAAATCTTCAATGGAAGTTAACATGGGTGTCTTCTCAGGGAGCGCTTACAGCCATTCAAGTTTGCTGAGTAAGCAAGTAACAATGGAAAAAGTGTTTGGAAAAGAGGAGCATGCTAACAATGCACAGGATATTGGGGAGTTAGGATTGAAGACAAGAAAACTAGGTTAGTTTTGTTAAGAGGATACTGCAAATGCTCAGGCATGATACTATGGAATTTTCCAAAGATATTAAAAATATAGAGCACCTTAAACTTGAAAACCTGGTTTATTCATTTTTTAAGAACACAGAGAAACGAGGGGAGCTGGAAAGACTTCCCCATTCTGAAGCTCATCCCAAAGAAAAGATATAAAGAAGGGTGAATGTAAGCATTTTCAAATAGGAAAGGTATTAATTCCTGGTATTTGACCAATTGGAAAGATACAGGCCTCCCAGAGCCAAGTCTGGAAAGTGTCTTACTGGCCAGTCATGAAACCATGGAGATTCCCATTTTAGACCCTCCCCCTTCTACTATATTCAATTCATTCCCAAAAGCACCCCAGCACTGTCCCTAGTCAAGTCCCTTTCTCCATTCTCCAATGCCATGATCACTGGTAGAAATTTCATCAACATTCTTCATCGATGACTGAGACTCCAAACTGATCTCCCTGCTTTGACTTATGATTCCTTCCAAGGCATCTCCCACACTGGTACCAGAATTGTATTTCCAAATTTGAGTTTATGTCAAAACACATCTTCCTGAAGTCTTCTCATCTCAGTTAAGAACACACCATCCATACCAACATTCAGACCAAAAACTCTCGAGTTCTCACTGACATATCACAGTCTTCTGCAATCTACATCCAAACCACTAGCAAATCCTCTCAGCTCTATTTTCAAAATACATCCAGAATCTGACCTACTGGCACCTCTAGTCACCTGATTGTACCTACCATCTCATCTTGTCTGAGTTACCTAATAGTCTCCCAACCATCTCTTTGCTTCTGCCCTTGCCTTCCGAGAGCCACATCTAGTCACATCTCTGATGAAAACTACAGATATCTTGCCTCATTACAAAGAAAGCTCAAAGTGTCATAAAGGTTTACAAATCCCTCCTCCCCCAAAAAATCTAGTCAGCACACCCTTTTTGACCTTATCTATTTTTACCCTTCCTTTCACCCTCTCTATTTCAGTCACATTGGCCTCCTTAGAGTTACCTGCAAACTCTCATTCTCTTACTTCAGGACCTTCCTTGATACCTGCTGTGACTCTCTTTCCACCTCATTCTTTCACTCATGAATTTCATGCTCTTAATTCACCTTTTATATGATCTTCCAAATCGTTCAGCTTTTGTACATTCTCTTTTTGCCTCAAGCACCTACTTCCTATCACCATGAGATGGAGAATTAAACATTGTTCAAGATGCAGACCAACTCCTCAGCTGAGCCTAGTGCTAAAATCTCCATAACCTAACCTAGTGCTAAAATCTCCATAACCCTTGATGCTGTGCAAAGTACTAAGCCTCTCTCTCCATTTGCGTATCTGTAAGATGAATTCATATATCTTAGAATTGTTTTCCATAATTACAAATAAGGTTTGTATTAACAACATAAATTAGTATTTGTATCATTAGATAATAAGATTATTACATAATTATTTTCATTATTGGGGAGTCCCTTGTTCCCTCTTTTGAACTCTTAAGGTGACTTGTGCTGTTATTTAGTATAATTCTGTTATTTAAGTTGACATTTTTAGGTTTCACATACAAGTGAGATCATGTGGAATTTGTCTTTCTGTACCTGGCTTATTTCACTTAACATGATGTCCTCCAGGTTCTAAAAAAGCTGATCTCATAAAAGTAGAGGTTAAAATGGTGCCTACCTGATCTCATAGAAGTAGAGGGTAAAATGGTGCCTACCAGCGGCTGGGGCGGTTAAGGTGAAGTGGGTTGGGGAAATGTTGGTTAAATAATATATATTTACAATTACATAGGAGGAATGAGTTCCAGAGATCCACTATACAGCAGGGTGACTATAGTTAATGACAATATATCATATTCTTGACAAACGCTAAGAGAGCAGATAAGGTTCTCAGTACAGAAATGATGACTATGTGAGGAAGTGATTTGTTAATCAGCTGATTTAAACATTCCACAATGTATACATACTTCAAAACATCATGTTTGCAATGAATATCTACAAATTTATGTTAATGTTTAAAATAAATAAATTTGAAAAAAATAGTTTTAATTGAATTCCTTTCCTAAATAACTTTCTCTCCTGTTAGACAATATGATAAACAAAGGCAGGGATGTTAATTCACATTATTTCTGCAGAATTACTGGCATGTGGTAGTATACCACTGCCAAATGTTTGCGCAAGGGAGACATGGAAAGAAAAAGAAAAAAATCATGGCGAGGTGCAGCGGCTCACACCTGTATCTTAGCACTTTGGGAGGCCTAGGTGGGTGAATTACCTGAGGTCAGGAGTTCAAGACCAGGCTGGCCAACATGGTGAAAATCCATCTCTACTAAAAGTACAAAAATTAGCTGGTCATGGTGGCAAGCACTTGTAATCTCAGCTACTCGGGAGGCTGAGGCAGGAGAATCACTTGAACCCAGGGTGTTGGGTGGAGGTTGCAGTGAGCCAAAATTGTGCCACTGCACCCCAGCCTGGGTGACAGAGCAAGACTCCATCCCAAAAAAAAAAAAAAAAAAAAATTACAAAACTTGGCAACTTGTAGGATGTAAGGCAAGGGAGACTTCTGTGAAGTAGGTCTGTGATTTGAGGCCTGATAAGTAACAAAATCTGGCCTTATAGACATAACCAGGGGAAATGAGGAAAGAAAACTGGACTTCTGAGAGGACTTTTAAACATAATGGTATCAAGGCAACACAGGAGAGGAGAATGGCAACGTTTTATAAAATGTTGGAGATAAGAGACTACAGCTCAATAAAGGGATCAGAGACAGAAACACAGATTAAAGTCTTTGTATCATGGTGGGAACTGAACTACACGCTGCACACATAAATCTCCTTTCAGGTGATATACATCAACACATTTCAGATTTGCAGGTTATTATCCCCAAGAAACTTATGCTTGGTTTACTCAAGATTTTAATATTTGCAAGTGAGAAAGTAAGCTGTGGTCTTTTCTCGCCCTCACTCCTCTTTTCTCATTCATGTATTCAAAAGCATTTATTGATAGCATAAAATCTGATGTGATCATTGCTTTATGATAATTCTGTTTCTTTCAGGGTATGTTTTTATCACCACCTTGACTGCTGCTTCTTGATTTATATGCGTCTCTTCTACATACGTCTTTCCTCTTGCAAATCTTAATAAAATTTGATATGGAATAAGTACTTTGAGCATTCTTTGTTGGATGTATGAATAAGTTCTTTTTAGGGATTATTGGGTCTATTCCTCCACCAAAATTGTTTTTTTTTTCTCCCACTGGAAACCCTCAGGAACTTCTAGTTCTCAGCAACTGAAGTTTTGTTGAACACAGTAATAATAATCTCTTTCATCTAATCTCTAATATGTCTTGATCCCAGCACTTCTTGCTGTTAATAAAAAGTGTCAATAACTTACTGACAATAACTGTAAAATTCCATAGATGGAAGTGTGAAAAAGTATGTACTTTAGAACTGATAAAATAAGGTAATACTCAAAGTTAACATTTATTGAGCAACTACTAACTTCCAGAGAATACACTTCATTGTTTCTATAACCAAGTCAGGATGTATTCTCTTATTTTTATTTTGGAGATGAGGAACTGGGGTTTGGAGACGTTACATTATTTACCTGTGGTCATACAGCTAATAAGCAGTGGAGCTGGGATTTGAACTTGCTCTGTTGTTTCTCAAACCTCCTATTCTCAAGCACTGCTATCTTGCTTCTTACAGGAGGTGGCTTCTATAGAGGTCTGGCTCTCTGGTATTACAGTTCAATCACCCTGGACCTGTGGTTTCAAAATGTTATTTGAAGATCACCCATAAAAAATATCTAGGGACATTGTTTTAAAAAACAGACTTCTGAGCACCACTCCAGACATATTAGGCGGAATTGCTAGGGAAGAAGTCCAGGAATCTATATTTTTAACAAGTTTGCCTGGTAACTGTTATGCCCATGGTCTTCGAACTCCATGTTAGTAACCCATTGGAACTCCTCTGATAAATGGTACCTTCCAGCTTTTTTTTTTTTTTTTTTTTTTTTTTTTGGTTTAGCTATGTCGCCCAGGCTGGAGTGCAGTGGTGAAATCTCTGCTCACTGCAGCAGAAAATAAAAACTAGGAAGCCCCATTAAAGCCAAGAAGAGTGTATACACTCTCTGGACAAAGGAGAGAGCTGGATGAGAAAGTCCACTATTTC
>NW_012104798.1:1132340-1275679 GCF_000951045.1 Mandrillus leucophaeus
AGAAGTCCAGGAATCTATATTTTTAACAAGTTTGCCTGGTAACTGTTATGCCCATGGTCTTCGAACTCCATGTTAGTAACCCATTGGAACTCCTCAGACATGTGCCACCATGCCCAGTTTTTTTTTTTTTTTTTTTTTTTTTTTGGTTTACAAACATGGCATTTGTTTATTTGCATCTAGTTGGAAGTTGCAAATGCCAACAGAAAATAAAAACTAGGAAGCCCCATTAAAGCCAAGAAGAGTGTATACACTCTCTGGACAAAGGAGAGAGCTGGATGAGAAAGTCCACTATTTCATAACATGAAATTTACCATTTCACCCATTTTGAAGTGTACAGTTCGCTGGTGTTAAGTACATTCACACTGCTGTGTGACCATCAAAGCCATTCTTTTTGAGAGGTCACTCTAAAATCTCTTTTTTGCCTAATGTGTACTGGGACAAGTCTGGAACAGATAAGTTTGAAAAGAAATCCTTGGCTCCACTCCACAAAAATTAAAACAGGTGATCAAGTGATCTTAGTCAAGTTACTGAGATTCTTTGACTCATGTTTCATTTTCTCTAACTAGGAAAAATAATACTAACCACTGCTGCGTCATGGTTCCCATGAAGATCAAATGCTCTGATCTATTCCTTGTGAAGGTATGAAGTACTTCATTAGAGCACACAAAGGCACTGGCCCATCTTGCCTTCTGCACTTCCATTCATTCAATATAGCTCACTTTAAGAATTATTTACGAAGGCAGTATGGGCCGAACGCATTTAGAAATGAAAAGATAAAAATAGCATAGTCCCTGCTCTCAAGAAGTTCAGATCCAGAAAGGAAAAGTAGGTAAAGTGATCATTATGCCACTGCACTGATTAAAATAAAAATCAGTAAGAAAATATAGAAAGTCCTGAAATTATAAAGGAGGAAATGTACTCTGTTATTGCTTGAAGTATTGCGGATGGCAGATGATCATCAAAAATGACTTGCAATAGAGTTTAAGTTTATATATACAATATATTTAGTATCTACACATTTTTTCTTGCCAAGGCTTTGCTTCTCTCTCTGCTTGGAATATTCACATGATGTCCTTTAATTGGTTAATCCTCCTACTCATCCTTTGGGGCGGGGCTTGAACATTCTCTTTTGTAGCACTTTTCTTTGAAATGTGTTAATACTGGAGTAGTTTTCCTTCCTTGCACCCTGGTAGAGTAATATACTCAATTGATAGCATACTGGATTGTAATCATTAGCTTCCTTGTTGATATATCCCATAAGAGTTGAAATTTCCCTAGGGACAGTGAAAACTTCAACATTGTATCCTCCGTACCTGATGCAATGCCTGGTTGTGGTCAATAAAACATGAAATTAAAATGCCCATCAATGATTAGAAAATTGGTATTATAATTATGGACATCACAATTCTCAAAAAAATTACTTATTTACCAGATACTTGATGTCTTTCTTAGGGAATATTATATGAAAATGTCATCTGATACTCTGGCAAATTAAAACAATGATGACTTGCTCTTTGGTTCCCTAAGATATGGTAGAGATATTTTTTTTTCATGATCCAAATGTCTTTAATGAAATCAGGTAAGACAAAGGTGAAGTCAAAGTTGTGTTAACATAAGTTAATATAAGTACCATGAATTTTAAGTGGTAAACAGTCTTTGAAAGCTTTTATTCAGCCTAAACTATAGTCTCAGTCTCAGTCTCAACTGATGGACTTAAAAATTCTTTAATTCTCTCAATACTGTGTCCAGGGATATGTGTGAGTTTCATATTGAGTCAAAATAGTATGGATAATAACCAGGAAATAATCATTTCCTGAATACCTGAGTCCATGACTTTGTGTCAGGAATTGTATTACTCATTAATGAAGACGCACAAAAAATGTGATCCTATTTTTCTGATCAAAATGACTGCAATATACTGAGGAAGATCAGCCACGCATATGTGAGTAAAGAGCAGACATCAACTCATGATGACATGCATGGAATACATGTGTAAATAAAATAATGGGATTTAACAATAGTGAGGTGGCATGCAAATCAGGAAATGCTTTTGAAAGAGGAGGGCATTAAAGCTGGCTCTTAGGGACAGTCATGGGGATGGTCTGGTAAGAAGAAAGGGACAATTATTTCTAAAAAGGAGACCACAATGGAAAGAAGAGACAAAGGTACGTTACGTTATGGGTGACATCACTGGGGATGAGGGCTAAGAAAATAGTGTTTGCTGTATTTAACAATTAGAAGGAAAAAAAGAGGTTGTGTTGGGATTCTGAAACACTGCCTAGAGGACTAAGAAGTTTTCAGTTAATCTCAAAAAGAGCAAAAAATTAAGAGAACCCTTCTTTCACAAGACCTATTGTAACAAAGGATGTAGGAATCTTTGTGCAGGAACAACTAGAGCACGACATCTAATTGTTTGAGAACAGCAAGCCTTGTTGTTTTCTGTCACCTGAACACAGGTTTTTCACGTCGATGTACATACTAAATTCTGACTTTGTAAAAATGGTCTATAAATATAGCCAATCACTATGACTTCCTTCTAGAATTTACAGACTTCAACTAAAATATGATTCTTGATCATGAAAAAAAATGCCTAGAAATAAAGACTTCATAAATAAAACTGTAAAACATCAAATCTTCACCAAAAAATGGCCCAGAGACAGAAAATTATTGCAAATGACTTTAACACTTTTATTGAGATATAATTAACATACCAAAAGTTTACCTGTGTAAACTATACAATTCAAGAATTTTTTAGATTATTTATGGAGTTGTGCATTCATCACCATAATCTTAGGACATTTTCATTACCCCCAAAAAAACTGTGTACTCATTAGCAGTTCTCCCTTTTCTAACCCCCCAGGTTGTAGCACGTATCTGTACTCCATTTATATTTATTGCTCAATAATATTCCATTGTATAAATATAACATATTTTTGTTTATCTATTTCTTGGCTGATGAAGGCAGCAGACTCTGTGAGGCAATTTTAAAATCAATAACTATCTCTGCTGGGGACTAGTATATTTACTATTCTCTTTGGTTCCTTTGCAGCACTTTTGTATTTGGTCTAATATTTCTTAGTGTAATAAGAGTCCATTTATTAGAGCATGGCTATCAAAGAATGCCTACTGCTTTGGATGTCTCAACCCTCTTTAGATACTATACTTCTCTTAGAAGTCTTGTCTGTTCTGGTTCACCTCTAGGCATTAGATTGTATTGTTCTTCCCTTAATTCTACCTCCATATACCCACAACAGCTCTGCAATGCATGATACATTCTTTTGATCATGCTAGCAGAATTTGAACAGACTATAGGAACACCTTTTAATTTGTTTTGAATTTGAGATGAAACTTTTCAAAAATGGGAACTGATATATTTTCCTGCCATGTCTATCACTACATATGTGTATCCATGCTAATAACAGAGCTGAATGTACATACTCCAAAATATAAAATATATATATCCTAACATGTATGTGTTTGTATATGTACACATGAAAGACAAGAAGTGGAGTGGGGAATAGAGAGACAGAGAAAAAGAGCATATTTTTTTTTTGTAATTGGCATGTCTTTGCTTCTTATTTATTCTAAAGATTTTTAAAAGGTAGAATGTAATGGTGTTGAAATACTGCATCAGCTTTTAACAAAAGAGCCAATACTGCAATGCTGCTATTTTATTGCCCACAACGTATGGTTTCCAGTTGGGTATCCCATTAACCTTAGAGTGCAATGATATAATTTTAATTATATAAATTGAAACAGCAATGTATAATACCTATATCATGTAAAAATGGATTCACTTTATGTGAAATTGTCTAAACTATGTTTCACTGTGAAGCAATAAATTTGCTTTAGATGGCAAACCGGCCTGTAAATTTAATTACTGGTAATTTTATTTTCCTCCATGGTTTAACCTCTCTTAGAGTCTGACCGAGAAATATCATAAATCTGTACTTCCATGGAGTACTTTGGAAACTACTGAGTAATGATAAATGTTTGCCAGATTTTAACTTTAGAAAAGCAAAGAAACATAAATGTGGATGGTAAATGAGTACGCCAACTTGTACATATCATTACAGATTAAATTCCTAATTTGATTAAAAGTATATTTACTTAATGAAACTCTTTTTGTTCCTATATCCAAGTAAATAATATGTATCAGGGAAAAGAATTATTTTCATGTATTTAAAGATCCTAGTAACTGAGTATGTGTCAGAAAAAAAATGAGTTTCACATAAAAGAGATATTTGCATTCGTTCAAGAGAAAGACTAGTTACACGTAGTACAGTCTTGCATAGAATAATCACGTATCACACAGGTTATGCAGCATGAAACTCATGGAAGACTGCGGAGAGCATTGAAGGCGTGGGAGGAGTGTTCACCATCAATGCTTTCTATCCTTTAGAATTCCCTACAGGGAAGCTATTTCTAAAAAGGTAAAGGGGAAGCACGGTTACGAAGGGTGGAAATTAGTACCTTTCAATGTTAATTCAATGTGACTTAAGATCGTGTGCCTTCGTGTGAACAAAGAGGAGAGTACAGTGTGGGTTTCAGATCCATGTCACTCAACCCAGAGTGCCTGAATCCACATCTGGCTCTGCCATTTACTGGTTTTCTGGGTAAGCCATTCAACCTCTCTGTACCTCCACCTCTTCATCTGTAAAATGGGCATAATAAAACTGCCTACCTCATGTTCGACTAGAGCTTGTGCAATGCTTGGTGAAGTGCTCAGCATAGAATAAGTGCCTGATAGATGTGAGACTTGCCAAGCCTGTGTGCAATACTGTATATTTCTGTTTGCTCCCTCTACTTTGGGGATAACTCGAGGACTGGACTTTCGCTTTAATTACATAAGAGTTTCATCCCCGATGTGTCATTTATTAGTGTTATGACCTTGAGCTGGTTTTTCTTTCTCTTTTAAACTTCTCTAAGCTTCAATTTCCTAATCTATAAATTAAGACTAACATTTAGAACACATTTCATAGGGCTGCTGGGAAAATTATTTGAGATATTAAGCACAGGGCCTTCCACATATTAATAACATTCAATGAATGTTACACATTACCATTTTAATGTGGAAATGCATACCAACAAATAAGGTTTTGGGAGATGCATTACAATTTAGGTAAAATTTTACATACCAATTATATCTATCAAAGTACAATTTAAGATAAAATAGAAAACCCTTTTTCACAGTTAAACATAGTATTTGTGAATTATATTGATGTCATTATCAATAAATACTTTAAACAATCCCGGTAAGCACTGAGCTATTTTAAGATACATCTTAAATTCAGAAAATTTAAATCCATCATATACAGTTTCTGAATTACAAAGAAGGATAATAGGTTCAAAACCCATATCCGGATGTATCATAATGTTCTGAATGTAAAAAGTCATTTTACAATTTTTGAAAGGCAATCTTAGGCTAATCTTTCCACAAAATGCACAAACCACCCTTGATTATGCAACTAGCAGATATTTTGAGGGAACTGAAGTCACATTCTCATGATATCGCAATTTCTGAACTGTATGTAAAAGAGAGTTGGGCACAGATACAAAAGCTGAAAGGCAACTTCTGGTTTTAAATGTGGTGGGCTACCCTGGGTGGGCCGTCAAGAATGGAGGTCTTGGGGGTGAGCACCGGTAACTCCAGCATCTCTGCGCTCTGTCAGCAGAAAGGTTCCTGCAGCAGCAGAGAGTGCTTCTCAATGCAGGCTGCCTGCTCTCCCAAGCACACCACCTTGATGGGCAGAAAGAAAATGGCCGAAGCACAGACAGCATTCAACACAATACGGAAAATCAAAGAAATGGCTGAGAGCTGTGTTGGAGTAAGAAAGAAAGAGAGGGGTTTCTTTCCATACCCAGGCCATATCCTAGGAAACAAAGATGAAAGAGAGAGAGAGAGAGAGAGAGAGAGAAAGGGTGATGGGGAGAAAGGGGGACTAAGTAAGAGAGGAAAGGAATAAGAGGAAAAAAGACAGCAGATGCAGAACATACAACAAAGAACAACTTGCGCAAAAGAAGGAAGAATAAGAGGACGGTTTTTAAAGCAGAGAGTTTTGAAATTGTCCATTTTATTTCTCTGATATAATCAGTAGGAAGGTGCTTCTACTCTCAGACATTTTAAATTGCTTTACACCTATTATTCATTTAATATTCACAACACTAAGAAGAAGTAATTGATATCTCCAACACACAGACAAGGAAACGGAAGCTTAGAAAGATGAACACATTTGCCCCAAGCATTTAATAAGTATAGGGAGATACCAGTAGACAGAACAAAGTCCCTGCCCTCAGGAAGCTAAACATAAAATGACACAGGCTGGATTTGCTCTGGCTTAAAAAGATACTTGGTGTTTGAATGAGAAGAAAGTACAAATCCTTTGAATATGCACATTTAACACACCATCCCTATTTATCCACTCTGCACAATTGTTTCTTTATCTTGTGGAACAAAAAGTTTTGCAATTAAGACATCTCATTAACTCTACCTTGACCGTGTCAGATCATATGATTTCAATGAGACAAAATTAACTTTAACATTGTTAATGTAACTCAAATGCTTTGGTTGTTTTGCCAGCTGTCAATGGGTATTTTAACTCATCATACTTCTACTGAATCTCTTTTAATAATGTATGTCATAGCACTTCACAATATAAGTTGGTGGAGAACTGCATTCCAGCACCACCAACCCTTCCACTTGCTTGAAACTCAATTTAGATGCCAGAATAAACCCAGACACAGTTTTGCTGCGTAAGTCAATCTCCTACCCACCAAATCAATTCTGCCCAACTACTGTTCCAAAAAGGCACTTAAATCAATTTGCTACGAATGTACTGCATAAAATGATAAATGCACAAATTCTACTTAGCCATTCTACACTGATAATTAGCCCCAGTAGAGTCAAGACTCACATTTGAACAGAGTTCTCTGTCTCAGTATATCTTTTTGAGGGTATTCACTGATGAAATAACTTCAACACATACGCTATGTGTACATTAGTAGGAAACTAACCACCAACATATGAATACATTTCATTTTATAAGGTTTTGGAAATTTATTTTATCTTAAAAGAATTCAATGTAGCCTTTTCTGACTTATACTATTCCTTTTAGCTGCATTAGCTGGAACAAAGGAGACATCCTTTAAGGAATTAGTAGGAACTGACTGAAATTTGAAGGAAAAAGAAATCAGTGGATTAATTCCAAAGAAGTCATAACATTAACATTGGGGAGGGAAATGTAAAGTTTTTATTTACCCCCCCATGGAAAATGTTACATTGGTCACATCGCTACGTGTGACTGAGTGACAGCTACTGACAGTGGAATGAACTTTAGGAAGGTGTAACGGAGATGATGCTGAGAGAGCATCAGAGCTGGAACGGGGACAACAGTGACCTCTGTCCCTGGCTAGGGCTTCTGGGTGACTTATAATATTGAAGAAAAATAAAACCCTTAGTGGAGGTTTACAAACAATGTGTCTGTATACACACCCACAAACCTGCATATTATAAAATTCTTATCCTTCTGCTTTGACTGAATTTGCATATTGTCGTTTGTTGTAAGATAGATTATTCTGAGCTACATACTAGGGTCTCCTTTTTCCTTTTCCTTTGTTACTCAAGTTAACTTTTTCATCCTAAACATGGATTCAGATGCTCAGACCGACTAAATCTTAACTGTGAAGTACCACAACATAACTTTCATTGTATTACATACGAAGGGATATAATTCCAAACCAAATGTTGGATTTACACTATGGCTTTTCCAAATACAGCTAATGAATAAATACCTTATGCAATTCTTCATAGCATTTTGACTCACAGAAAAGCTGTCTAAAATTGGAAGAGGGTAGAAGGATATACTATTTGTATTATCTGCATAGTTAAAAACAGTGTACACAGTTGGATTGAAGTTTTCCTTCACCAGACATATTGCTAGGTAAAGTTTCTCGGTAGAGTAGATCTTTAAAAATAGGATATAGTCTCGTCTATTTGAAGTAGGCACGTGTTCTCTGACAGAATGTAAGGGTCCCTTCTACTTCAATGGTAATCATGGATTTGTTTGTTCTGATATTAAAGTTATATACCATTGGAAATGCAATGGAATGCAAAAAAGTGGAATAAAAGTGGAATAAAATATAAAAGTGGAATATAAAGTGGAATAAAATGGAATGGAACTGCAAATATCTATAATATGACAAAATACAAAATTCCAATATAAGAAAAACTGTTTTTAATGTCCCAATAAAACAATGCAGCCCCAAGCCATAGGGCACCCACATGGTTAAGGTAGTTGAAATAGGATTTAATATTAATTCTTGTCGCAGCATTAGAGAGGATATGCAACACTGTTCTCATTTTACTATGGAGAGACAGAAATGTGCTTGATTCTCTAATGGTTGTCTGGAGATAAAAGAAGCATCATCAAAATACCATGAAGATTCAAAGTTACTCAATTATATTTTGATCAAGTTCAGAATGTTATCAAAGGTAATTTTCCTTTAGGAAACTGAGTTAATGACACTGAAAAAAAGAACGCACGTTCTTACTTACTAACTACACTCTCGGCAAGTTAGATATTTTAAATCATGTTTTCAGTAATCTGGGGAAAAAAAACCCACTGAGCTGTCAATCTTGAAATCACTGCAGTGGATTACACATTGTATTTTAATTTTCTTTGCAACAGTTATAAATCGAATAGTTTCAATAGTATTATTTTTTAATGTAAGTACTCTAGCTTTCATACCTCTTGAGTTTTCCCCATAAAGTTTCTAATTATCAGTTAATTTTAATTCCTCAACAGTCTAATTAATACTTATACTGTTGATGCTCTATTTTTTTTAAGGAAATCAAAATAAAAAAACGTTTTTTTCAGTTGGGTGTGGTGGCTCACGCCTGTAATCCCAGCACTTTGAGAGGCCGAGGTGGGCGGATCATGAGGTCAGGAGTTTGAGACCAGCCTGACCAACACGGTGAAACACCATCTCTACTAAAAACACAAAAATTAGCCGGGCGTGGTGGTGTGCGCCTGTAATCCCAGCTGCTCAGGAGGCTGGAGGCAGGAGAATTGCTTGAACCCGGGAGGCGGAGGTTGCAGTGAGTCGAGATTGTACCACTGCTCTCCAGCCTATGCAACAAAGTGAGACTCCCTCACAAACAAAACAAAACAGAACAAAAAACTGTTTTTTTTCTATCAATTAGATGACAATGGAATAGAACAAAACCAATACATTGTCTCCAGTTTTTAAATAATCTAACTCAATCAAAACATTCAATAATTTCCCATGGGCGAAGTGTCCCCATAAGTAAAAATTAGTAAGCATAAGTGGAAAAATGAAACTAGGTTTCCAAATAATCCTACCTGGATTTCTTCCAGTCCCTGAGCATATAACTATTACTATTTTCATAGTAAAAATAATCACTTTAATTGAAAACAGTTGATTTAATTGTTTTTAATTGGTAGTAGTATAATTATTTATCTAATAATACTGAAATATTAGTATAACAAAAAATTAATTTTCAAGAAAAGCAACGAACATTCATAATTCAATAGAAAAAAATGTAAGTCCCTCTAGAAATGGTTGGAATATTTTTTCCTGTCACTCCCGAAGTAGAAGTAACTTTTAAAAATAATACTTCGAGGCCAGGCACGGTGACCCACGCCTGTAATCCCAGCACTTTGGGAGTCTGAAGTGGGCGGATCACGAGGTCAAGAGATCGAGACCATCCTGGCCAACATGGTGTAACCCTGTCTCTACTAAAAATACAAAAATTAGCTGGGTGTGGTGGTGCGTGCCTGTAATCCCAGCTACTCAGTAGGCTGAGGTACGAGAATCACTTGAACCCGGGAGGCAGAGGTTGCAGTGAGCCAAGATCACACCACTGCACTCCAGCCCAGCAACAGAGCAAGACCCCATCTCACAAAATAAAATAAATAAAAAATAATAATAATACTTTGGGAGCAGCTGCGGTGGCTCATGCCTGTAATCCCTGTACTTTGGGAGGCTGAGGTGGGCAGATCACCTGAGGTCCGGAATTTAAGACCAATCTGTCCAACATGGCAAAACCCCATCTCTACTAAAAATATAAAAATTAGCTGGGTGTAGTGGTTCATGCCTGTAATCTCAGCCAGTCGGGAGGCTAAGGCACAAGAATCACTTGAACCTGGAAGCTGAATGTGCAGTGAGCCAAGATCGTGCCACTGCACTCCAGCCTGGGTGACAGAGCAAGGCTCTGTCTCCAAAAAAAAAAATTCATAAATAATAATAATATTACTTTGGGATGCTTTACATTACCATTGGGCCATATAAAAGAGCAGGCTTTTAAAGAAACAATCAGTATATTTAGTACCTTTAAACTGGGGCATTATTAGCATTTCAATATGAGTTAATATCTCGAAGGATTAGGAAATAAATATATTTCTTAAGTGTTTCAGAAAGACAATGAACAACAGTTAGGTAGATAGAGATAGACTGACACATGGAATTTTTGAGCTCCAAGTATTACCATGTAGATACAGGCTTGGTAAAACCTAGCCTATGAAATATCCATTTTTTTGTAACCAATCTTTTCTCTTTCTTCAGATTCACTTTCCACATTTTTCTACTGAGGAAAATCTGTGAATTCTTCTAATACTACTTTTCTTTCCTTTCTTCCTCCTCAAATGTCCAATGAGTAAAGTAGCTGAAAAACTCCAATGACTCTCAATGTATTGCTAACACAAAGCAATTACTTTTGCATTCATCGACTGTTTTCATGTGTGCACTTGTGTGTGTCCACGTGTGTAAGAGAAAGAGACAGCGGCTCTTTTAGGTTTTACTTTTTTTCTGAAAGCTCAACCTAGTCAGGCCTTGACAAACATAGACACTATGGATGCCGAGCTCTTCCGCTCCATCCCTCTCGTGCAGACAGGCTGCAGGTCTCCTGACCTTCTCAAACAGTTTGCAACCCTTTTCCTTAACATGAAACACAGGCTACAGCCTGCTCCTATGATAACTTCTTACCTTTTAACTTCATCATCTTCTTCTTATATCAAAAAAAGGTGTTAAAATTCAAAGGAGAGCAATGTTAGAATAAGTGTAACCTTGAACAGCCTTTTAACAATGGCCTTTTTTGAAATAAAGCTACTCCTGCTATTATAACTCAGGGCGTCCCTCATGACTGATCACTGCAGAGCCCAGAGAGATCCTCCGCCTCCTCTAGCAAGGCAGTTGCATCTGCCTGATCCTTGTCCCTTGCTCACCAGCCTCAGGAATTCCTCACTGTCTGCCCTGGTCCTCACAGATCCTGCTTCCTTCCCATCTGACAAAGAAAACTGTTAGGCTTGAAAGTTGTTGCCAAGAGATTTAGGGTTTTTCACTATTAATTGCCTGAGGAAGCCAGAATCTTACGGATAATGTGTGACTAACGAGGAAGAGGGCTGGTGTTTTCTGTCCAAAGGATGGCCTGCTGAAGAACCTCTGTCCCTTCTGCAAGGTCCTCCCTCGAGGCGAGCGTTGATCAGGATCACTCTACTGTGACGTTTCTATCCTGCTCACAATCCACATATAGCACGGATTCCTAGACTTTTGCCTTTTGCTTTCTCTGCTGCCTTTGTTCAGTGAAAATACTAACAATAAATCGGATCCCAAACAAAAATATAATTTCATTTCATTCATAAACACATAATATCATTTACATGATCTCATTTGCTACAACACAGAGAAGTTGGGGTACATGGGATTTTCTGAACATCTATTTCGATGGAGTTTCCTATTATCTGTCTATACATAGAGTTAATAGTTAATAAGGTGAATAGCTGGTCTTGAACTCAGGATTGCAATATTCTGTACCTAAAACTTAGTCAATTATTTGGAACAGAGAGATATGCAGAGGGGTGTTCTGATATAGCTATTTATTTTTCAGTGATGCATATTTTCTTTCATTTCTCCTTAATTTGCAATTTTGATATTGCCAAGTCTGTGGTTTTAAACACTGCCTGACTGATTTTGATAGTAAGGAAAGAGACATCTGAAAGGTTAGTCTTAAATACTGATTTTTGGCTTTTCTTGGCTACAGACACTAGAAAATCTGGATATAATTCCAAACACTTTCTCTAAGCTTCCCCTACGATTGCTGCTTCTCTCTTTCTTCTACATCATCTGTCATTTAAAAAGTGGTGATTTCTCAGACTTACTCCCCATTTTTATGTGGAAGTGGTGTTCAGGCCGGATGGGAATCATGTAACATCACATTGAGCTGATCCTTTCCTTACCGCAAAGTAGAGTTAATATGGTCTCCCATGGTAAAAGAGAAGAAACCGAGCTCATGGCCGAGATCTGTGGTTAATAATTCTCAGCTTCCCTCTTCAACAGCTTGCCTCCAGAGACAAACTGTCTTAAGTGGGCAGACCACTGAGAAAATTCCCATCTGACAACTGTCTTCGAAGAAGGGTCAAAGGAATTAACCCGTAGTTAAGGGGGCAAGGGTGTGCTTAAGTACTTTAAGCACACAGACAGTTGTTGTGCACAGAGATGGGAGCAGCTGGTTTCTATCTCTGATGGAGAACGAACAAGAGGAAATGAACAGCACTTCAGCAGGAAGGATGACTTTTAGGCAAGAAGGAAGAAGCCTCAGTAACATGTATTATGCATCCAGTGTGGCCAGGGCTTTGTATACTTTGTCTCTTTTAGCCCACTTGACATTTTCAGGAACTCAAGGAAACCACAGTTAAGAGAGTCACTTCATTTGTCCAAAGTTGCAGATGTAGTAATTGGTAAAACTTGTTTTTGAGCTTAATGTTATAGAATCAAAAAGTCCTTTCTGCTACCACAATGGTTCTTAGATTTTAAGAGAAAAAAAGAGAGCTTAGAACCCCTTGGATACTCATGAAATCTGTGGACCCTTTCTTGGAAAAATATACATGCACATACCCACAAGATCAGATACGTGCTTTTATCTGCTTCCTAAAGGAGAGAAGCCTAATAGATTCTCTGTACTAAAATGTGCTGGGGATCAAGAAATAACAGCAAAAACTGAGTCTGATTACAGCATAAAAGCAATACCCTGAAGCAGAAATGACGTCTAACAAAGAGGAGGTGGGTCTAATTCTCGTTCAGTTTTCTGACCCTCTATATATGCTTTTAAACATCATCTTTAATGAGCATCGATACAGAGTTTGTATTTGTGGAAAATTCATTTGATTTTTAAAGATTACTTAAGATTCTTTTTAAATGGATCCAAATTCATAAAATAATGAATTCTTGAAAATATAATGCTCATGTAAGAAACATCTCCATTTAAGGTAACATATTAATATAAAAATAAGACTGGAAAGAGTAGTCTCCAAGCACATTGAATTACTGAAGTAGAAACCAATTTATCATTTTAATAGCAGATTTAATAACAGGGTTGGGTGCAGAGCTCTCTGAATTAATGGTCAGGAGAGGGGTGAGGGGAATGGCAGAAACTGACATGATTGTTAGCAGGACAGGACTGATCAGTACAGCTAGGGCTCAACTCAATCACCCCATTGCAGCTCCATTTGATGCATGAGATAATGAGAAGACACCTATGTGTACAAATAAAGGGCCTGATATTATTATAAATACAAAGAAAGTATAGGTTAGGCTTTCTAGACAGAATGCAATTAAGTCACAAAGTATGTAACAGAGACAAAGGCATTGGGTGGCACATGCAGAGATCAGCAGCCCTGCAGTATTGGAGAAAGCTTCCTGGAATAGGTGGATCTGACAATTAAATGGTGTTGCAATGCAGCGGGGGGTAGAGGTGGAGAATTGTGAAACTGGCAGGCCAAGAAAACTCTAAAGAATTTTTATCTTAAAATGGAATTTAAAAGCAAGCACTATGTTTCTAAAAGAAAGTTATAAAAATGACAGTGGCAATAGCAAGGATTTATTGCACTGATACTGCACTGGGCGATCCACTGCTGCATTACTACTAATTCTAAAACGAATACTGTGATACGGTCAAAACGTTCTCTATTTACAGTTGATGAACCTTCCCAAGTTACTGCTTTTGACAGGATTCTAACATAGGTTTGTGTGACTCCTAAGCCTAGAGACAAGGAATTTCACTTACTGGGAAACCTGTCACAACTACAGTAAAACCCGCAAGAGAGCTACACCTGAATATCAATTAAGTTGAGTTTTGTTTTGTTTTGTTTTTGTTTTTTTTTTAAGAACCAACCTTTAGCAAAACAGGAGAATACGAATAAAACAAGATGACATTCTTACACATTAGGGTGTTCACTTTCAGCTGGGCCCCAATAATTCTCCTTAAATGAACCTGTTTTTATCCGTTTTCATTTGCCACAATGGCAAGTGGTGGCAATGTTACTTTATCATTCTTTTCAAGAGTCCCAATCTATGCTTAGCCTCGAGTCTAGGAAAGTTAAGTCTGTCTTCTCAACTCAGAAAATGGAAACCCCCTAGGCAGGAGCCTTTCCTTCCTTCCACCTCTTTATTGGTATCTATAATATCCACAGTAATCTTTGTCCCAGGTACCCTCCTCTCCAAGGATAACATCCTTTGGGTGCACATTAATACAGACCCCTTCCAGCATTTAACTTATGTTTCCTTTCTCCTTTCTAGTCAAATGGTATTGTACCTGCCAAACCAGTAGACTTTTCAATCCAGCATCTGTCATTTTGACTCCTTTGTCCTCCTGGAATCTCTGGCTGTGTCTCCTGGTTCTTATGCCATGCTGAGTGATCCATTTCAATCTAACATCTTGTTCCTCTTCTCCAGGGAAATTATTACATGATGAGGCTCTCCAGTGGTTATTAAGTTATCTCATTTACTTTCAAGGCTATAGTTACACTCAAACATTCAGAAAAATTTCTAAAATAAATACTTCCAGCACCTAAGACTGCTTGGTACTTAGTAAGTGCTTAATTCATACTAGCTAATCATTGTTATGAAGCCATTCCTGGTCTAGTTCCAAATTACTTTTTTTTTTTTTTTATTTTTAGATTCTCTCCCCTGCTAATAGCTGATGACTTGATACTTCAGCTGTGCTTCAATAAACTTGTGATGAATGAATGAATGACTAATAAACTCAAATGCCTTGAGCTAAAAGTTATCTGTTTGGGCCAAAATGAATTTAAAGTTTATGAGAAAATGTATCATTTCCATGCCTTGTCCCCTAAAGCACCAATCTTTTGAACTTTTAGTCCTCAAGGTTTTGTCCCAGAGAAATATTGTAAGCCTGTGCCTGTTCCAAGAAGGTAGCTATCTCTCATGTGGAAAGAAATTAAATCCAATGTGCTTGTGTCTGCACACAGTAAAATGTAAGTCAAAATTCCAGTAGCCTTTTCATGAGACCAAAGTGAATCCTTTGTGCCCTACCCCACACTTCATCTTTCAATAAAAGACTTTCTAATCACCAAAGCTGTGCATATGCACGCACAAATAATGGGAACAGTATATGTTGAAAATGTCACTGCATTCCCTGATATATTGCCCTAAAGAACTTGGAGATTTCCCAGGCATGATATGACCTATGAGAAACAAAATTCTATTCAGTTCTAAGATTTGTATTCATGTGACTTATTCTAGTCACTTTTAAACTATTAGAAAAAGGGGGGAAAAGCCCTTTTCTATTCACCACGAAATAGCAAAATTTTCCCTTTCATTTATTTTACTTAGTCATCTTCCTCATCTGAAAAACTCTCAATCTAAAACACATCTAAACACTCCGTAGAAACACATTAAGTAGACGTGAAACTGTAGCCTTTCAATTGAAAGGAAAATTCCATAGAGTTTGCTGGCAGTACAGCAAGGTCTCCCAGTCTTTCCTCTTTCCTCTCAAGGTAAATCTCATCACTGAACATGGAAACTCTGCTCCAGTCCACATCCTCTCCAACTCATCCTCCACGTGACTCACTGAGAGTAACTTTTTAATACACAAATGTGGTCACCACATTCCTATACTGCTTTCGAAGCTTTCAAAGTCTACAAAATATCATTTCGCTCCTTTCTGAGTTTCACATCATAGCTTCCTCCTTGTTCCATAACCTTCATAAAATTGGTCCCCCTTTCTAAATGCACTCTGCCTCCCTCATCTGGCAAGGAGACTTTGTACACACTCCCTTGCCTGCCTGCCCACCACTGCAATCTCTGTTCTCCATTGGTAGAGAAAGAGAAACTCACCAAGATCTCATTCGAATCCAGTTTGCCTTTCCCCAACCTTTTTCCTCTCCCACCCTCAACTATAACATTTATATTTTTCTTTCTGTTCTCATGCAGCAATCTATTCATACCTTGATTAAATATTTTTTGTTGTAGCTACCATATTGTTTTACTAAAATTACTTTTAAAAAATATGTGTTGGGCTCTCTTATGAGGCTAAATTTTGCATAGGTCATGATGATTACATAGACAATGTTTTTTTTCCCAGTAAAAGTACTTTATAGACCTCATAGAGTGAGAATAAAATGGTTAAAGTATAAAGTTCTGGGCTGCTGTATAGTAGATGGAATGTTTGATAATCCACAAGGGAATGATCACAGTCTAACTTGTGAGCAGGTAGGACCCATGTTTACAAAGACTTTCTACGGCTTGGAAGTGACTGTTTCTGAGCAAATCCCAAGGGCTATCACAGCCTTAACTCAGAAAGACAGAAAGGGTGCTGACTATGGGTACGTGTTTGCATACTGTGTGTATGTGCATGTATTTTTGCAAGTGCAGGCTGGATCTGGGATGGGGGGGATACAGACAGAGAGAGAGAGAGACAGTGGGAGAGAAACAGTGAGAGAGAGACTGGATAGGGGAACATGTTCCTCAGCTTACTGCAGTCATTATTTTGCAGCAAATCCACATTGGGGGCAAGCAAGCTTATCTAGAAAAACTGTTAGATATAGTGAAACTATGTAGTTGAATCAAATTTAAGTAGGAGATTGAAAATTTTTTGCCAGCGCCATAAAGATTTGATGTTAAGAAAACAGTAACCTGTGCCAGAAGCACGAAATGTATGAGCTTAAAGAAAGTATCAGTGAATGATATAAAATCCAGGTTGTAAAAAAAGAGAATGTCAACTAAACCAGGACCCAGCAGTCCCCTTTTGCCACAGTAACCACATGTTTTCACGAGTTCCTGGTTGAGGGAGGATTTAAAGTCAGTATTAAAAGCACATTGTGTATTACTTAAAAGTTTGCTGTTATTTATTTATTTTTATTTTTTGGAGGCTTTGGCCATTTTCAATTAACCCCGTTGTGGCTCTGAATAAAAAGTCTTGGTAACAGAAAGATATTTCAGTAAAGCTAGGGTTATAGTTTTAATTGCAGTGAAAAATCTTGTACCCAGAATGTAAATAAAGGCCAAAATGTTTTCTAAAGGCCTGTTCATCAGTGTTTGTGCATAACTTCTCAATAGACGAGTCTCTTAAAAATTATGCCCAACACACTCGCAAATGTTAAAACAACAATTAAATGCATTCTAGTTGGATATTTAAGAAATGAAATCTATTGACATCTTACAAATAAATCCAATACATATCAAATAATAAAGGTTACAAAAGAAACTTCCAGAATTTTAAAATTACTACAATTCCACACTGATCCGAGAAAATGGCAACTTCAAATTCAAAGGTAATTTTGTGTAAACAATGTCATTAAACAGATGAGATCATTTCAGCAAATTTTGAGCTGTCCCATTTTTATTCATTGTGTTGTTTTCTACGGCCCTGTATCTCAGCATTGCTTTTTTTTTTTTTTTTTTTTTTTTTTTTTTTTTTTTTTTAAGGCTGTATATACCAGCTGAAGTTCAGAATATACTATGCTATTTACAGACCTGCAGCAGTCAACATCTGTAGAAAGGATTCAGAAATTGATTTAAAGTCTGCAACATAAGCATATCCAATCCTAATAGTACACAAGACCATATATCTTCTTTGAGAGACTGACACATGGTCCCCACTCTGACTGGTGATAATGCATCCCTGCCAAGCCCAGATGTAGTTTCAACTCCAGGGAAATCCAACGTAATGATGAATTGGTATAACCCAATCATGCTAACATTTGTATTTGGAAACCCTACAGTGTAGTACCGACAACATTTTTTTTTATTTCCCCTAACCATGTTTCTTCAAGTATATCAAGATGTTCTGCCAGGATGACAAGCATATGATCAAATTAAATGGTATATAAAGATAGGGCAGACTGCTTTCCAAAGCAAAATTTCATAGTTGGAACTTTTAACAATTAATTGCACTTCTGGCAACCCCACTGAAATTTAAATTAAATGGTATAACTATTTCATTAGAAGGCTTTGGCAAAATAAGCCTAATAGATGGAAAACTTTATATAATTAAAAATGGCAAGTGATCCGCTTTCTGTGTGATTTTAAGTCAATAGGTCTTAACTCTATGATGTCTTTTTCTCCTGCTATGTGGTGAGTTCCTCAAGGGCAGGAGCTGAACTCTATAATCTATGGTTCTTAACAGAGTTCATGGCACAAAGCAGGCACTTAACATATATTACTAAATCTTTGTATGGGTTCAAATATTAGTAGATTGTGAGTTTTAGAATCCAAGTTTGAATCAAAGGCCTGCCATTAATGAAATCAATGGCTATTATAAATGGAATTGTTCTTCCCTCACACCTCCCAATTCACATCACTTGACTTGCTCTCCCCAATATCTCCTTATTTAAATGGGTCTTTGCAGAAGTCTTCAAGTTAAAACAGGGTCATTAGGGTGGGCCTTAATCCGATATTATCAGTGTCCTTATAAAATGGGATAATTCAGGCACAGAGTCAGAGACCACAGAGAGAACATCATATGAAGATGAAGGCAGAAATTGAAATTATTTTTCTATGAGCCAAGGAAGACCACAGATTGCTGGTAAACCACCAGCAGCTAAGAGACAGGCATGGGACAGAGTCTTCCTTCAAGCCCTCAGAAGGAGACGACCCTGTGGACACCTTGATCTTGGATTTCAGACTCCAGAACTGTGAGACAATAAATTTCTTTAAGTTACAAAGCTTATCGTGCTTTGTTATGGAAGCTCTAGCAAACTAATGCAATGGCCTAGAACAAGGCATTTCACCTCTATGTGTCTTACATGTAAGATATAATTAATACTTCAGTACTGTGTTTAAAACATGGTAAATGTTCAACGAAAGTTTCCTGAAAATGATAAAGGAAATAATAACTCATCCAATAAATATTTATTAAGTACATTTTACGTGCAAAGCCCTGCTCAATTTTCTGGGGAAACAGCTGTTAAAACTTGCCCTTAGAGAGCTAACATTCTAATGAGAGAAGAGAGACAACAGCAGATAAGTAAACAATATAGTATGTCAGACAACAAGAAACTATGGAGAGAAATAAAGCAGGGAAGGTGAATATGAAGTAAGGGGTCAAAGGAATATAATTTTATATAGGCTTGTCAACAGTGATGACATCTGGAAAAAGGCACATAAACCACATTAGGTAGGTAGCACATTGCCTAGGGAAGAATATTCTAGACAGGACAAATGGCCAGTGCAAAGGCCCCAGGGTGGAAATATTCCTGACATGTTGTGATAACAGAAAAGGGGCAAGTGTCGTTGAACAGAGAGATCAGAATGTTAACAGCAGGAAATGAAATCAGAGAGGGAAGTCACGGAGACTTTGGGAGCCAAGATTAAGCTAGGGGCTGGTGTCGGAGCCAGTAGGCTGCTTGGAGGCTGACATGGTTTGGCTCTGTGTCCCCACCCAAATCTCATCTTGTAGCTCCCATAATTCCCATGCGTTGTGAGAGGAAGCTAGTGGGAGATGGCTGAATCGTGGGAGTGGGTCTTTCCCATACTGTTTTCATGATTCTGAATGGGTCTCATGAGATCTGATGGTTTTAAAAATGAGAATTTCTCCATACAAGCTCTCTCTTTGCCTGCGGCCATTCACTTAAGATATGACTTACTCCTCCTTGCCTTCTGCCACGATTGTGAGGCCTCCCCAGCCATGTGGAGCTGTAAGTCCAATAAACCTTTCTTTTGTAAATTGCCCAGTGTTGGGTATGTCTTTATCAGCAGCATGAAAATGGACTAATACAGAGGCAACTGCAAAGTTATGAGCAGAGAGGTAAAATGGTCTACCTTATGTTTCAAACAGGATTACCTTGGATACTGTTTGGAGAATCACAAGAAGGGAGGTAAAGTGGAAGTAGAAAGACCAGATAAGAGAGTATTCCAGAACTGGGGTGAGTGCTTAGGTAGCTTGAATCAGGCAATGGAGATGTTGAGAAGTGATATGATACTGGATATACTATGAATTTAGAGTATTCAGGACTAGCTTCAGGACTGGACACGCGGTATGAGGTAAAGAGGGGAGTCAAGGATGACTCTTACTTTTTACTTTTTTTTTTGAGATGGAGTCTCACTCTGTCACCCAGGCTGGAGTGCGGTGGCACGATCTCAGCTCACTGCAAGCTCTGCCTCTCAGGTTCATGCCATTCTCCTGCCTCAGGCTCCCGAGTAGCTGGGACTACAGGTGCCCGCCACCATGCCTGGGTAATTTTTTTTGTATTTTTTAGTAGAGACGGGGTCTCACCATGTTAGCCAGGATGGTCTCGATCTCCTGACCTCGTGATCCACCCACCTCGGTCTCCCAAAGTGCTGGGATTACAGGCGTGAGCCACCGCGCCCGGACTGCTTTGGGTTTTTTTAAGTTGAGGTCTCACTCTGTCACTCAGGCTGGGATGCAGTGGTGTGATCATGGCTCACTGCAGCCTCTACCTTCCTGGCTTAGGGGATCCTCCCACCCCAGCTTCTCTGGATGCTGGGACCACAGAGGCACACATCGACACGCAGATAATTTTTAATGTTTTGTAGAGACAGGGTCTCCCTATGTTGCCCAGGCTGGTCTCAAACCCCTGGGCTCAAGTGATCCTTAGGCGTTGGCCTCCTAACGTGTTAAGAATACAGGTGTGAGCCACTGCATCTGGCCTGACTTCCTAGTTTCTTGACTTCAGCAAGGAGAAGATGACATTCATGAGAAGGAAAATTTGCAGGAGAAGCCAGCTTGGGAGACGGCACCAGAAATTCAGTTTCGCACATGTTAAGATGGAGATTCTGCCTAGCAGACATCCAAATGGAGATGCGGGGGCGGCAGTGGTATATGAGTCTGGATTTTACAGAGCAGGTCCTGACTAAAGATAAATTTGGGAGTCATTACAGAATTAAAAAATCAAGAAATTATATGAGATCACTAAGTGAATGAGACAAAATGCTTACATTTATTAAGTGCTTACTGCATTCCAAGCCATTTTCTAAATGCTTTACATATGTTATCTCATTAATCCTTATAACTAACTCTGCGGTGATTCAATAGTTTGCATTTTCCATTCCCTCTCATTTTTAGACTTTGCCTAGTTTTACAAAGGAGGCTGTTACTCATCAATTTAAGTGTTGTTGATCATGACCAAAAGAGAGCAACAAAATTATTTTGACCCTAAATCAAAGGTCAGCAAACTTTTTCTGAAAAGGGCCAGACGGTAAATTTGTTAGGCTTTGCGGGCCGTATCTTTTGTAGCAATTTCTCTACTCCATGGCTGTGCCTTGAAAGCAGTCATCAACTACTCACGAAAAAATTACTGTGGCTGTGTTCCAATTTAACTTTATTTACCAATCCAGGAAAAGGCAGGATTTCACTTTAGGCTACAGTTTGTAGACCTCAATCTAAATGTGTGATTTGAATTAATTTGATGTTTTATATTGATAAAATCAGAAGACAAATAACCTAAAAAGTGCAATATTTTCCAGTACGCAAGCCACTCTGGGTAATAAGTTTTGATGCTTGCAGACTGCATGTTACAGTGGTCTTAAAATGAAGAGCATCCTGAAATCTAGGAAATTCCGGAAAACACAGGCCTGGTGGAGCTCACCTGGGATCACTCCAGATTTTCCATACATTAGAGGCCTAGCCATGGAAATACGGTAGAAGGAAGGGGGCTAGGTACATGTACTGAGGCACTGTTTGCCTAACAAGCATACAGTTTTTACTTAGATTGTATGTGTAAAGAGGTAGTGTGACTTTGGGGAAGCTACTGCATGTTTTGTGCAGGGGAGGGTCATCTTATTATTTTGATTCTTAATTCTTTACTCTGGAAAATAATTATTTCTGATAATTTACTTAACTGAAGTCTTACAACATCAGGACTTTTGTCTTCTGGATGCTTACTATATTCAAGAAGATTCCAAGGTAACAAAATTGACTAAGTTCAACTGAGTGAGTTACACTTTGTAAGAAGCATGGCACATACCCTGGTACAAAGCAGGCACTCAGTAAACATCAGCTCATTCAGTCACTCATTCAAAAACTATCTTGTACTCAAGTCTTTAATTGACTCTATAATTCAGATCTCTATAAATCCTTACATGTACTCCTAGTCATCCCACAAATGCAAGTTACATTTATCTGCACAATATCTATATTGGTCGACAGGATAAAGTTAACATTTAGCCTGACCTAGGCATGCCACAATCCATTTTTACCTATTTGCTTATACCTATGACTTCATTTGGAATGCTCTGATCCAGTTAGAGCCAACACCCTATTATTCTTCAAATAAAAACTTTCTAGGAAAATTTCTTAAGATTTTATTCATGTTCTTTTCATATGGAATTTCCTTAGCCTGCACTAAATGAAATTTCCTGTCCATTACTAAATGAAGGCATATCTGCTTTTTCCAGAACCAATTCAGTGTGGCCCTTCTCAGCCGCTCCAGTCCATGATGTTTAGTCCCTTCTCTAAAATCTTACAGCACTATCCTTTGAACTACACTCATTTAATTACAAATTTTTTAACACTCAACTCGAAAGCCTTAAGCATGTATTCTCTTAGCCATACTCATTTCATTATTAAATTGTGCTGTGTTACTAAACTGCAAACTCCTTGAAGTCCAACACCACATGTTTTTAATTTTTCTCCCAGTGGAGTTAAGGACAGTGCCTTGAATGCAGGGGACAGGGACCACTGGTTGTCATACCAACTAGAAATTGTAGCCACCTACACTCCAGAGAGCATTGATAATCCTTTCCCTAGGAAAAGCCTGCCCATACACACTTTCTCACAACTGAGTGAAATAATGAATGAATGATCTCAGGAATTTAGTCCAAGAAAATAAGGAGCAATGTTGCCACACATTTTTATGAGCAAAAAACCTTTTTATTTTAATAAACGTATAGAACAAGTTAAATGTCCACTAATAGAAGATAGGATATATATATTACAGTTTAGGACCATTGGACAGTAACTAAATTAATAATTCTATAAATAATGAATAATATGGAAATATGTTTATGGTACAGTGGTAAGCAAATATGTGGAAGACAATTCTATATGCCATATGTTCTCAATTTTTAGAATTTAGATAACTTTGACATGCACCTTGCTTCCATACACTTCTTTCCATTTCAACCATCACTCCTCTTGGTCAGGTCTTATCACATTTCCCCTGGGCTACCATATTAGCTTTCTAAACAGACTTCCTAGTTCCAAATTGTTTCTTCAAATCTCTACAATTCAGCCCCCAATTAAAGCATCTACCTACATTTCCATTTATATCTTGCCAGTTTCCATCCATCTATGATCCAATCCAACCATTTACTGAAAATACTTCCCGCTGTCTTCATATCCCTCAACATTTTCCCAGGGCTTCTGCTCATCCACCTCTAGTCATAAGACTCTTTTCTTGTCTTAATGGTGAAGTGCAGTTTTCTTAAAACACTACAAAAGCCATTCCTTCCTCTTTTCCTTTTTCTTAGACAGAGTTTCGCTCTTGTCACCCAGGCTAGAGTGCAGTGGTGTGATCTCGGCTCACCACAAACTCTGCCTCCTGGGTTCAAGCAATTCTCCTGCCTCAGCCTCTGGAGTAGCTGGGACTACAGGCATGTGCCACCGTGCTCAGCTAACTTTGTACTTTGAGTAGAGACGGGGTTTCTCCATGCTGGTCAGGCTGGTCTCGAACTCCCGATCTCAGGTGATCCGCCCGCCTCGGACTCCCAAAGTGCTGGGATTACACGTGTGAGCCACTGCACCTGGCCTCCTTCTTCATTTTCATATTTCACTTCTTCCCACTCCCTGCATGCATCCCAACCTGTGCTGTGTCATTCCCTTTAAGGTCAGTATCTGCCTTCCCCTGACGGCCATTCCCTGGAGGTCAGAAACACTGTTATTCATATTAGTATTTCTCCAAGTGCAAAACATGAAGCTTTATCCACAAGGGAGTCTAGAACCTTTTAATTCAATTAAAATTATAGATAAGCATATTTTAAGTTCTGAGTCTTCAAAGTGAAGCTTAAAAAAAAAAAACTCTTTCTAAAACCATCTATTAATAGAAAGATTTGGGGGGTCAGAATTAGTCATTTAGGGAACTTGACCCTCTAAACATATGTATCACTCACAGTAAATAAAGATGAGTACCTATAACTTAAAATCCACGATAGTATATAGAGCATGTTTGAAGTAATCACAAAGAGGCAGGTAAATTACAGATAAATTGCAAAGACGGTTCTGCAAACAGAGGGAAAGCCAGAGTTAAACACTCACTGGCTGGTTGGGCACCTTTGTTCAGGGAGTAACTTGCCCAACCATAGGACATGGCCCTGAATTACTATTCCCTTTTTAAGAGGGTAGTTTCAAACTGTTTCCTAAAACTAAACCCTGGTCTCAGGATACAATGGCAAAAAATAGCTTCGTATATTTACAGAAGGAAAATAACATGACGTTTTATTGTGACATGAAAAGAATATGCAATGTATCGTGTCCAACACTGTGCAGCCTACCATTCTAAATGGGAGACAGGAATATAAACACAGCACACTCTGGGAATCTGAAAACATATATCTGGGCTTCTTTATTTAAGTTAATCATTATGTCATATGTTAACAATATGTTATTACAGGGTTTAATTGCTTGTGTGTCTAACAAGTTCTCTTGTCAGTTAACCTTTCACCCATAGATAGATAATGAAAGGCCACCTCTGTTGTGTCGCTGTGTAGTTCATTAGGCAGAAACGCCGACTGTTTCCTCTACCAGTCTTAAGTCAACACAGTGCCTATACCAAGCCAAAGGCATTCTAACAGCTTCTGGTGGCTTTCATCTGGCTGGTGGTTGCTGTAAGATTCAGAAGCTAGCTAAATAAAGTATGTGGCATCCACATACACACAGAGAGTCTGAAGATATATTTTTTTCTAGCATTCCTTTGGAAGCATACCTTCAACTCACAGATAGCAACAGTACAGTTGACAGCACTGGTTTTTAGGAAGTGGAGGAGGAAGTGTGAGAATGCAATGTGGCTATGAAGAAAAAAAAAATCATCTTTGTGAATTTTTAAAATTCAAATGATTCTCCTTAAGCATATTCTACCACAGTGAAAACTGTGCAAATCACTTAAGTACTTTAATTAAGCAAAGAACACACCCCTCACATTTCTGTTTTCAAGATTTATTTTTGCAATTAAGGTAATGAATCTATTCAAGAAAATTTCAGTTTTTTAAGAGTTCTCCTAATTGTATAATTTTTCCCAGCTTGTAAAATGCCTGATAAGAGCTCTTCAGATTTTCCAAAACATTCCCCTTACATCACGTTGTAAGACATACTCTGAAGGCAGCATTTATGGACTTGGAACAGGATACTCAGGGTCCAGGAACAACACCTATTAACTCTAAAATTAAGTAAGTCACTTTGCTTCACACCTCTGGTGGCCAAGTATTAAAAAAAAGAAAAAAGGCAAACAGTCTGCAGCTATGAATGAAGGCTCAGGAGTCCTTTCATAATATTCCAGTTGATTGTGGTCCTTGTTGAGAGGTCTTACCTCATTTCCCACACATTTTCTGACCTATTTTGTCTGCCTTTTCTCAGAAGGATTTTTCTTGCTTCACTGTGGACTAAGCAGTAAACTAATTATCTTGTTCAAATCCCTTTGTAACGCCCCTAATCCTATTAGTTATAAGAATGTCTGAATACTGATTGCAAACCTTTTTTTTTTTTTCTTTCTGTCTTTTTAAAGAGAGAGACAGAAAGAGAGAAACGTCCAGTGGTTTTGTCCTAGAGGATGGGGAGGGGTTGCAGTGAGCAGCTATAGCCAGTTCACTGAAGGCAAAGGCAGTTCTGCCCAGCCAAAATTGCAGCCACCTCACAGACAGAAAAATTTCTCTCCTGCATTCCTTCCTTCCTTCATTCACTCATATTCTGTGTCTGTCTGAGTCTGTCTCTCTCTCTCTCACACACACACACATACAGAGACAAACAGACACACACACAGAGATTTACTTACACACACACACACACACACACACACACACAGAGAGAGAGAGAGAGAGAGAGAGAGAGAGAGATTTAGTTATCATTTATATCAATTGGAATGTCTTACAATAATCACGTTCCAAACTCTCCTACTCACAGTAGAGCATGCGGAACCCTGGTCCCAGCCAGAGTTCAACTTCACTTTCCTCCTATTATCAGGGACATTTTAATGAAGAGGGTGACGTTATTGCAAGAAGTCAAATAAGCCATATGAAGTAGAGGAAATGAACAAATGTTACGGTGGACCTTGACCAACCCTTCCAGTCTTAGCTTCTTTTCTTCAAAGAACTCTCACAAGTCTTGTTAAAGCACTCTCCCTCTGCCTCTGCAGAAGATGCCAAGACCACTGCCTCCTGCCATCTATGACTGAGGGAACTTTAATCACTTTTCCTTTTTTGTTCCCACTGGGGAAGGAGCCAGACTGCAGCGAAAGGCCTGCAGTCAGAGTCGATGTTAAAGAGCATGAAATTTATCTGACTTCCATAAAAGACGCGTTTAGCCCTTCCATTCCTGCTTTTGCCAGGCGGGCTGCTCTGGGGATAGCTGCTCTGTCTTAAAAAAACAAAAACAAAAACAAAACAACCCACAAAGACTTGCTTTACATATAGAGGCACAATATTACTTCTTAGCATCCAATTTTCCCAGTCCACCTCGCCTGCCTACTCCATCCCCTTCCAAAAAAGTCTACGTTCTTGACATGTAAAGTCAACTTTTTCCCATTAGTAAAAGTGTCTCCTTATTGCATTATTTTTTTCTGATAGTAAAAGAAGGTATTGTTTTAGAAAGGACCTTGAAGAAGATATGATTTGAGAGAGGAAAACCCATTCGTTAACATTATTTCTGGGACCTGAGAAAACTTACAAACATGAGGAAAGTGTAGATTCCTTAGATCCGATCTCAGGCTGCCAACGTAACACGGTTCAAATACTAAGTGCTTCTATTTTGATCTATCGCCATCTTTAGCAACCAAACAGTCTGTTAAGACACAGAAAGTTGGGTTTCTTCTGGACAGTTAGTTGGCATACAATAAAGAGTTGGTGAGTGTCAAATGTGTCTGTCGATGGTATAGATGTACATGTGGATCTCAACGTAGAGCCCGTGGTAAAAAGGAAGTGTGTATCACTCCTGGGATACACATGGCCTGCTGCTCTAAGGAAAGTAAAGGCCTAAAGAAAGTGTCATGTCCTTGTTAGCAGTAAACTGTAACGAGAATATGAGGCCCCGTGGGCGGGAGCATGAGCAAGTTGTATGGTACTTATACAATGTGTTATTGGATGCAGAAATGATTCTAGGTAGTTTAAGGAAATGTGTTTTATACAACAGGATACATAAATAAATAGGTAAGTAACTTGTGGTGAAGGTTAAGTTAAGGATTATTCATTCACAGTAAGTCTTGTCCCAAGTAAGAGGTGAACTATAAATTTAGTTGTGTTCTTGGCAAAGAGAAAAGATGTTCTGTCTTTGATATTAAAACATACCAGCTATCCAGGAAAAACACACTTTTTTCCCTGACACTGCAGTAGAGAGTGCATCTGCCTGAGAGGCCACATGAGAAAACAGTGCATAATGTCCTCAAAAACATTTCTACATAAATACAAGAGTAAATGTCTCAGCAGCATCTTAGAATATCCCTCAAGAAAGTCAAGGGCATAATAGCAAGTGACTATGCTAGGACCAAATTCACATAGCTGAGTATGAGCCTGCAACTCCAATGGTCTAGCTTGCAAGATATACCCTAAATCTGAAAATTATTAACGTAATATATGACAGTACAGAACATGTGTAAAGACACAAGAAAAAAAGAATTTAAAAAAGTATACTAATCTAAAAATAGTAATTCTTACAATGTACTTCCCAGACTGCTTAGTCTGTGTTTCTTTCAGTACGATACAGCCAACATCTTATGTTCTGTATAATTGTAAAAAACTCATATAAACTTTTCCTGATTGGTTTAATTTTAGTTTTTCTTCAAAGGCACTAAATAAAAATATAATCTGTTATCCTCATTTATTTAGAATATGATAGATTGATTTTAATACTCTCCACTGATGTCCACTGCCAGCAGATGAAATCCAAGCATGGCCTAAAGAGATCGACTAGAGCTGGTCCCTCTTCACCCTCCAGCTTCATTTCTTGCTACTCTCTTCTTCACTCATTGCTATTTCTGTTACTCAGAAACAACAATATAAATTTATGGCACAGGGATTTTCCATTTCCTGATTTCTCTCGCTTTCAAATGCAGTTGATTCTTTGCTCCTTCTCTGCATTTGGGATTCAGCTGAAATATTCATTTCTCAAAGAGGCTGTCTCTGATCCTCCTGTCTAAAATAGCTCTCCCCTTTTCTCACTCCATCCCATAACGCTCTTTTATTTACTTCCTGTTAATGTTATCTGAAATGATCTCATTTGCTTCTCAAAAATTTATTCATGTATGTAATGATTACTTCTAGGTTCTGCACCATCAAATGTAAGTGCCAGGAAGACAGAAAACTTTTTGCTTCATTTATGTCAATAACTGTGAAATAGAATAGGCTCCTTCATAAATATTTGCTGAAAATAAGAATGAACTAAATTTTCCATGAGAAAAGACAGTGTCTTTCCAAATATAGAATAATGACTTAAATTACCATCCACATTTAACATTTAGAAAAATTGGGATTGCATAGGAAACTTCATGGAAACATCTGAAAAAAAATAATTTCTGCCTTGATTAGGAAACAAGCAGAGGAACCGATAAACTCCCACCGAAAACCAGTCTTTAAATGATATAAAATTACTTTCCGTCTATTTTGAAAAGCACCTCTGTGTGCCCAGGATATGTCCACAAACTTCCTGTGTTTAAGAGGCAGCCTGATCCCCATGAAGCAGCTTCAAAAGAATGTCAAAGTCAAAACATCCATCTGTGCCATAGAGGACCTGACAGCTCATAACAAAACCACAGCAAATGGACTGACTTCCTAAGACACAAAGCTCCGTGAATATGGAGGAAAAGTGATGTGATTTGCTAGCCAGCAGCTCTCAGGCCACAGCCCCTCCTAATCCCCAATTGATACTGACAACTGCAGTGACCAGGGCTAAAGTGGACTTCAACTGGCGAGCAGGATAGATGCCACTTTAGCATATCAGCAATTTCCCATTTAAAATTAATACTGTACAAATGCCCTTCCATTAGCAGAGTCAAATTATAGTCCTGGAAGCTCTTGTTTAATGGAAAAAAGGATGCAGAATACTACAGAAGTCAGGCCAGAACCCAATGGAAAGTCTAGCTGTTAGATGGAAGGAGAGATGATCCAAGAATTGTAAAATACTGTATTTTCTATTATGGCCACTTAGGGGCACTCAAAGGCCTAGATATCACTTTTTGAGTCCATATTATAGAACCCAACATTTTTAGTGTGAAACAGCAAACAATATATAATAAGTATATCTCAGCATATTTTCCTAGTGAGTATCAGTTCTCCTCACATGAATACAACTAAGTTTTCTTAGTTAACAATAATGGAAAACTTCAAAACACATTTTGAGGAAGAGAAAAGCAAGTAAGTGACTACCATGAGTTAAGATAGTATTTTCCCCTAGGTAGACAACAGTGGATATGACAGTTTAAAAGGCACCAGGGGACTCATGTGGCATGACGGCAGGGCTCCATCTCACCCTGAGTGGCAGGCATGCAGGCATTTCCTTTATTCTGTATATTTATGTGGGATATTCTGTGTACATGTGTGTGTGCTCTGCAAAATAGTAATTACTTCTGATCACGGTTACATTTTACAATCTGAACTTTAAAAATACATACTAAAAATAAATTTGAATCCAAGAGCTCTAAGTACAGAGATCAAACATATGACATTAAGAGTCAAACATGGTTTTAAATCTACTTCTTTTACTCCCTGTGAGACTTAGTCCTCAGCTTTCTCTTTGCTGTGAACGACTATGAACGTGCAGACTTTGCATTGTTGTACTGTGAAGGAGACAAGTGAGAAGTAATTAGCACAGTATGGATCACTGGGTAGCAACTCAAAATGGGTTTTCTTCTCTTCCAAGTCCTTCAAGTTTGTAATTTAGGTCAGAAGACTTAGAAATGAAGAGAGGCACAGTAAAAAGTATAGAGAACAATTGATTAAGAGACATGAATTTCAATAACATTCTATATGTAGTTGGGGAAAAAAGAATTGGAGAGAAAAAGCAATCATCTATTCATAGTATCTAATCATTACTGGGAAGTTTTTAGAAGACTATTACCAGTAGTGATTATCACCCATTGTTAGAAAGGTAAAAAAAAAAAAAAGAAAAGAAAAGAAAAAAGAAAAAGAAAAAGAAAAAGAAAAGAAAAGAAAAGAAAAGAAAACAATGCAAATTCACAGCTTTCCCTGGCTTTCCCTGGGTGGCTTCACTTCACTTGTTCAAAGACACCAACAATGTTGGAAAAAATGAGAGCTCCTACAAGAACACTGGCCTGCAGCTGTTATTAATTAACTTTGGACACAAAATACCATACTCATAAGCACATCACGTAGATAGGTTTTTAAAACACAGCCATATGCTTTCAACTTTTAGAATCTATAATGACAAATTTTTCACCACATATTTTTGATTCTCTGGATGTACGGACTCATTGTGTAAGAATATAATTTTTCCTATGACCTTTGAAAATGAAAAAAAAAATGGGCCCTAACCGGTTACAGGACATGTATATGTACATTAACAGAGACACATGCTCTTAATGTTTTATATTAAAATACTGACATTAATATCCTTTTCCTGAAGGAACACCACCCAAGGAGGTAGCATGGTTTAGTAGAACCTGTGATGTTATTAAAACTAAAAGCTATTGGTTCGGGCCGGATCACAATCATTTACAGGCTGTGGATTCTCAGGGAAAATCTCTGCTTTCTTTAAGCCTGTCTTTGCCTTTTAATTGAGGGTTGAAATCTGCTTATCTTGCAGATTTTCTAAGGGTGGAGATAAAATAAACATACTTCTTAAGCTCGTGACAGCTATACCAAAAATGTTACATAGTGTTTGGTTAAAGCTGAGACTATGGAGGGCAGGTAAGATTCAGATTCTGGAGTGCCTCTACCTGGGCTGTACTGCTAACTCCTAAATTTACCAGTTCTGAGACCCTGGGCAATTTACCTGCCTCTCTGTAACTGTTGATTTCTCTGGGAAAAACAATGACATCTTCCCCAGACAGTTGTTTTGGGATTTAAATGAAATAATACAAGTCTGGCCCATATGCACTGCTTATCATTGTATTTTTTTTTATCATCATTATCAAATAACAGGTAATCTTTTTATTATGCATCTGTAGCTTTTCAGCCAAGTATTATCTCCTGCTCTCTAGAGCCCAGCTCTTGTTTCTTAAGTTACGGTTTAAAGTTCTCCCTCTTTTTCTTTTCCTCTTCAATCAATTTCCAAAACCTGAAGCTACTTTAAATACATGTTCCTTACAATTTTAGTTATCACCAGCATGCAAATGGCCCTACCCGTAAAACTCTAGATCCTTTCTCATTAATACCATCTTACACAGTGCATCTTTCCAGGTCATCTCTGATTGGATAATACACTGCCAAATCTAGTGAAATATGATTAGTTTGCAAAACTGTTTTTCCTCTACCATCTTTTCTGACACAAAATTCCCTGTTTTCTAAA
Organism: Mandrillus leucophaeus; assembly: GCF_000951045.1. Classification (NCBI taxonomy): domain Eukaryota; kingdom Metazoa; phylum Chordata; class Mammalia; order Primates; family Cercopithecidae; genus Mandrillus; species Mandrillus leucophaeus. Next base: position 1,164,280 of record NW_012104798.1, read on the forward strand.
GAATCTGATTCCCCAGTCTCTCCATTCATTCTTTTGCTAGCTTTGAGTCTCTTTGTATACATCATTTATAAATCTTCCCCATCTATGTTGCCTCCTACACAGTGAAGGTTGTACTCAACTCTGTGCTCATCTGCCAGCAGTCCTGGTGACATCTTTTCCTTCCCTACTGCCTCCGCATTCCAGGTTTGGAGCTGCTTTGTTCAAGCATGTGTTGGTTAAGCCAAAGTCAGCTGCCATGGGTTAGGCACCACACCACACACTGAGAATGCAATGGTGAAGACGGCAGCATCCCTGCTCTCAAGAAACTCACAATACATAAAGGCACACTGAGCAAAACACTCATTCACACATTAGTCTAACAGGAAAAAAATCACAGGTTTCCAGAGAAGCTCCTAAGGTGACAGCAAATCCCAAACTGAATTGTCAGGGATAGTATGGAAGAGTCTTGAAAAACTCATGGTCATACAAAGGATTGGGGTAGGAGGGAGAGGCAGGCAGAGAAAGGGATATATGAAAAAGCATGGAATCTGCAGTTCAGTGTAGCTGGAAATAATGCTACACTGGAGTTTTCTCCATTTACTACTTTAAGTTTTCAGCAAAGGTACTACTTTCTCATGTAAAGTGTTCATATAAAATCTGTTAACTTTTTGGATATTTGAAAGACTCTAAAGCATTTCTTAGGGGCTTAAAATTGAACTCACTAAAAGGAATTTCTATATATTGAGAGTGGCTTTTCCCTTTACAAACTGACTTATGGACAGGAAGATTTAGAAAATAATATTTTTAGAAAGTAATTTCCAGCAAGTTAAAATTGTATCTAATCAATATGACATTTCTTTAAACGGGATCCTTGTTCTCTACAGTAGATATACACCACACACATGTATAGGCTTATTTTTTCTGAGACTATTTCATTCATATAAATAATAGCCATTAAAAACTTGGAAGGTATTTATAGAAAAAAAGACTTGTTGAAAGTTCAGGAGAAATGGACAATGTTTTTTTGTTTTTGTTTGTTTGGTTTTTTTTTTGTTTTTTTTTGTTTTTTTTTGTTTTTTTTTTTTGGATGGTGTCTCGCTCTATCTCCCAGGCTAGAATGCAGACCATGAGTTTTTTAAAAATGACATTTAAAAAATATTAAACAAAACAATAACAGTAGCTCTGCAAAAATACAACAAAATAGAACAAAGCATAAAGCTTTGTGAAAAAATTAAAACTTATTGTTTAAATACAAAGTCATTCATTTTAAAAAAATAAGGTTTGCCTGTATCCACAAAGTCTGAAGGTCAAAAACAATCCAGAAATTGCTAGAGCTAAACTAAAACTTCATGAGCACTCATAATAAACTTCAAACACTGTTTAAAACATACCAAAAGTTCAGGGAAAATAAGCAAATGCCATCCTTTGGGAAAAAGACAAGGGTTTTCATGAGACAAATTATGCTTTATCAATCAACTGAAATATTTAGAAAGAATAAATATGTAAACCAAAAATATATAGACATATTTTATTTGGACTTGCAAATCTGACATTAGTAAAGTCTCATTCATTGTTACTTTAAAATTTGAGTTACCATGGTACTGAGGTAGATTGATAAATACAGAAATATCTACTAAGGGATATCTAGAGATGAAAACAAAAGGTAATGAACACCTGGTAAATCTCTGCAAGCAAAGGGGGCCTCTCACAGAATGTTAACAAATGCTTCTATGACTATTTATAAAAATATACAAATGCCCCAAAGCAGATGTGTACATTGACTTTGTTTCTTAGTGACACACTTGGCATTAAAACAAATTCAACTAGAAAATAGAGTTCTATGGAATCATGCTAAATTTCTGTATTTTGTCAAATCTAAGTATTTTAATAAAATTAGATGACAAAAAATGATATGTATGTTCTCTGAATAAATGGTTACTACAGTATTTGAGAAAAACCCATACATGTGAAATTTTATTGTATGAGATGTTATAACATGCCTGCTATTTTTGAAGTTTATGGAAAAATTCATGGGCTCTTTGAATCGTTTGAACTTCTTAACGTATTTTCTCAAATTACTTTAAACATTTTTTCTACACTAGAATTTTATTCTGGAATTCCATAGGTAGTCTTATGGGTAAGTAATCTAATTCAGAAGGAAGGCCTGTCAGAGAACAATAAAACTCTGTCATTTTCATGAAGTTAAGGTGCTTTGAAATGGACAAGCAAGTTTTATCAATTTTTTATGGCTAGTTTGTACTAACTTGATCAATTTAACATTCCTGGAAGGTGGCAGTAGTTGATGGAAAAGTGTGCCAACAAAAATTAGTTCCGTGTATGTTCTATGCCAACTCTGAGTAACATGATAATGAACAAATGGTTTCATTTACACATTTAATTTACTAATTTTATGAAGCAATCTAAAATATTCCCTTTTCCAGAAGAATCAATCTTTAAAAGTAAACCAATGAAGAGAGAGATTGCCAATAGATTCTTTAACCATATAAAATTCATATATCAAGTTGATCACATGAGCCAAAATTACATTCCTTTAAGGAAACACATGTAATGCAAAGTGATATTTAAAACTCAAACATTTAAATGAACTCATAATCATCCATTCTTAGTGGTGTAAACACAGAGTAAGCTTAGAATTTTCCTTACTCATAAAGATAATTTTAACATATAACATTTATATTTGCATTACATTTATAAGTTCTACCTTCAATATTTGATTCCTTCATTTGGTATACAAACGTTTACTGTCTGTCCCTTAAATGCCAATCATAGTACTGAAGGTTTAAGAGAGAGGTCCCATGTGAAATTGTGAGAATCAAAGGCAGACCTCTTGTGGCCAGTGAGAATTCTACCACTTCTCCATTTGTAATCAGAAGCACTCTCTTCTTCCACCTTGAAATATAATTTAAATCCTAAATGACAAATTTGTGCAAACATGTTAAACTTGGTATTTCTCAAATTCTAATTTAGTCACACTAAAATTATAAATTATAATTTATAGTTTGCTAAATTGTAAATTATAGTATACTTTTAAATAAATTCTTTACTTTGGTAACTATTCAGGGATGTTGCAGAAAATGTGAATAATGAGCATTTGAATTATGTTCACTAAGGGTATCTATTTAAATCTTTCTATTGTCCTCAATCTCCTTTTCTGGGTTTTAAATATGCCTCCTTTATCTCAATTAAGTTGGTTTTCCAGAAATCAAACAAAATAAGATCATCCGCAATCTCAATGTTTCCCCTGTGTCTGTAAGTGGATTTACTTTGGTTGTACTCTAAAAATTTGGGTCTAGTATATGCAAACTGTGAGTCATTCCTCTGGGAGAAGGCATGAAAGAAACATGGGGGTAAACCAGATGACAGAAGCATAATAGAGATTTGGATAATGATTTCTTAGAAAGCATAAAGAAACATAAGGAACAAGAAATAAAGGCAAGTGAATAGGTTAAACATACATTTTCTAACCACCTCCTCCCACCCCCCACCACAATAAGTAATTTTAAAAAGAGTGGCTAAAGTTAAAAGTGCCATGTGGAAAAAAAATCAGAACGACATTGAGTATTCTGCACATCCATTTCACTCCGACCTCCTATTTCCATTCTCATTTTTCATCCTTCTTTGCTTCATGGATGCTGGCCTCCTTTCTGTTTCTCAACCTTTATGGTGGTCTGGCTCCATCTCATTCAGGCCACCGTGCAAACGTCTTCTCAGAGGCCTGCCCTGATCAGCCCATCTGAAAGAGCCTCTCATGCCCCCTTCTGCCCACTGCCTCTCATTACACTAAAGCAATCTTAATTATTTCGGTATTTACCTGTTGACATTAGGATGTAAGCTTCCTGGAAGCATGGACTGTGTCTGATCTGTCCACACTGATCACCTGTATTGCACCATTTGAAATTGTCAGCTTTTTTTGGTCAATCAAAATGATCAAATAGTGGCAGTTTCCTATGGCTCAGATGAATATTCTTGTGCATGAAACTGACTAAAAATATATGACTAATGAAAAGTTTCTCCACTAATTTTCACTTTAACATATATTTCTTTTCCCCCAAATAGCCAAAGACAGATGAGGGACTATGCCCATGTTAAATATTCCAGCTATGTTAATTCATGCCTGGATTAATTATGATCTCATCTTGACCTCTCTACTAAAAAGTCAGACTAATTAGAAAATATTTTTGTTTTTATAGCATACTATCTATAATTCATGTTGACAATGCATGCAATTTGCAATCTTTTTGTGATACAGATATATCAATATGTAAATCTGAGTCATCTCATTGAGATGACAATTAAAATGTATCATGCAGTGTGAACTTGGATCAAGGAAGAACAAAAAGGAGCCAAGAAATGAACTCTGAAATCTACTTGCTAGTGACAGAGCATTGGGCCAACAGCAACACGTTGTGGAGGTATTCTGTCCAGGCATCCATTAGAACAATGCGGAAACAATTCCTGTAGATCTCTAATAAGCATAGGCCGAATTTTCTGACAAAAATGAACAAAAAACCAAAGCATAGATCTGAAAAATAGTCTTGCATGGGCATGCATAGGTGCTGTCAAATGGAGAAAGGGAAGAAGGAGGGAGGCAAAGAAAACATTCCATTAAGAATTACAAAATGCTTAGAGTCTCTTGACATCAGAGCTGGATTTCATAGGCTATGTTAGTGAACTGCAAGACTTATCAGCTGCCCACAGGATCCCTCTCACCTCATTACATTGTAAAAATACATCTATTTATATTTTTTCTTAATCTTTTGGGGGCTGGGGAGAAGGGAATATTGATGCTTCCAAAACAAATCTCTACAAAATACAAAAGAAATGATTTACAATGCATTTTAAATGGCTTTGTAAGAAAATCTGATCCATGCTTTTAAAAAAGTTCATCGTTAAATTTAAAGCTTTCCTTCTAACTCCTTCGTATGTTGCTCCTTTTAATGTCAACAGGAAATCAACAATGAAGAAGAGACATATGGTGAAGGGAGGGACAGAGGAATTCATCGTGAATCAGCTCTCTTCACTGCAGGCAAGAAATGAAAAGTTTATATTTTTAAATGTTACTACAAAATGTTCCACTGGCAAGCCTGGGAATTCTAAGTGGCATGTAAAGATCAGACTAAAGTCACTTTCAGATATACCTGGGATTTGAAAGCTGTGTCTGACTTCTTGGAAAAGGCAAGAGTCTGATACATATTTTTAAATAATGACGTCCTTCATCTTTCTCCAAATCCTTCATAAAATTTAGGAAACTAAAAGTCATCCCCATTTTAATATCTGGGCTAAAATGCTGACACTGCTAATTACCTTTTCTTTTAATTCCCTCTATTCTACTTCCAGGTATCAGTTTTAGAAAATCAAGTATGGGGTTTTAACTTGCTAGGGATGCCATCAGAAAATACCAAAGACTGGGTGGCTTTAAGAACAGACATTTATTGTCTCATAGTTCTGGAGGCTAAGAAGTCCAAGTTTAGGATGCCAGCATGATCCGTTTCTGGCAAGGGCTTTCTTCCTGGCTTTCTTCTTGCTGTATCCTCACACAGCAGACAGAAAGAACAAGCTCTCTGGTGTCTCCTCTTATAAAGACATTGATCCCATCATGAGAGCCCCCGGCCCATTACTTCATCTGAATCAAATTGCTTCCCAAGCACCCCACCTCTAAATACCATTGCATTGGAGGTTAGGGCACCAACATTTGAATCTCTTCCTCTGTTTTTTCCTCCCTTTTTTCTTTCTCTCCCTCTCTTTCTCTCTCCTTTTCCTTCCCTCCTTCCTTCACTTCTTTTTCTGTAAATTTCTTATTAATCTGTCTTAGTTTCCACATCTTTAATCTATGACCCCTAGTTCCTAGGGTTCCACAAGGATAAAATTAGGCAATGTTCATAAAACATTTGACACCTAATGTTGATTAAATAAATAATAGATACTATTTTCAGGTAAAGTTGAAGGACCATGAGGGCACAACTTAGTGTCTGGCATAGTAACTGGCATACAAAGTGTTGTATCAATATTTGTTGAATGAATTAATAATGAAAGACTAATCACTTGGAAAAGGAAGCCTAGTGAGTGCTTCTATAAGTACAGCATGATTCTCAAAGGCTTCTTGGAACTAAACATCTGCCTTAATCCAATAGCACCAAGTTAGAGAGTGGGTCAGTCATGTACTCATAGTTGTAGTATGTGGACAGAGAAGATCCTAACCAGAACCTATTGCTAATAATGTATGCGTTAGAAGTGAGGAAAGTGGAGTTGAACTTGGGCAGTTATTTAAGAAGACAGTGCAATGAACTATGAGTCTAAAGAAGGATGAGTAGGGAATGATTTGGATATTAGAGACAGTGGTTATCATTTATTGTTGAAATCTACCATTTGAAGTGCCTAGTTTGGCCCTATTTTATTTCAAGAAACCATATAGACAGCTGCACAGAACCCCCATGAGCCATGTTTATGTACCACATTGAGTTACTTTAAACCTGTGACTTTTTCTAGGACCAAAAGAAAGGGTAGACGTAGGTGCAAGGAAATCTCTGAAAGCTAGGACTTATCCTACGATATAGAAAACTGTGTGAAGGGTACAAAACACACCATCATCAATCTCCTGTTCTTAATATTCAACTTTAATACAAGTTGTAATCGCAATGCAGCCACCATTTTTGAACTTCTACTCTATAACAGTCACTGTGTATATTCATTTTACAACACACACACACTCATGCACATGCATGAGCGCACACTCACACACACACACACATTGCTTAATCCTTATCCTTAACAGCAATACAGCCAGGTATATGCCATCTTCCCCATTTTAAAGGTGGGAAAATTGAATATCAGAGAGGTTATGTCAATTGCTTTAGGAAACACAGCAGCAAAGAGAAAATCTGAGGTTGCTGACCAGTGTGTTCTAGATCTGAAATCACTTTTCTATTCTCCTTTCTCCAGAACAACTGGAGAAGCACATGGGAGTGTTCAGTTTTTCTGAGTGACTTGTCACATTAATTCACGTAGAAACAATTAGTAAGAGTAGTAAGTAAATCATTAAAGTAAATAATTACATAGTTTTAGACATATGTAAGCATACATACATATATGTGTGTACATGTGTGTAAGCACATTCTTTATTAAAATAATTTAAATGTATAAAAATTATAAGATAAGAAATCACACATATACAAACGAATTATGGGGATTCTTGTGACATTTATTGGCTTTCAGCAGTTGACTTGTTTTCTAGATACTGTAGAAGTATTTATTTTCTAAGACACCACTGCAAGAGTTACTGTATTGCACTTTTTACAAATGTTTTGAAATTGAAAGTGTGTATTAACTACTTCCTTACAAGGTGAAGCAATATTGTGAGTCACAATGGTGCCATCTACTGGGAAACTGGTGAATTATGAAAATAGAGAAAATAGTATACATTTAAGGGAAACAGAAAGTAACGTACTCTGATAGCCTGTTCATCCAAAAATTCCAATAATTAGTTTTATTCTGTGGGGCAGGGGATGAGAGTTAATGGGTAGAGTTAATGTGCTGGAAAGCAAACAGTTCACACCATAATCCTTTCACATTTGTTTTCTCTCTTTTGACATCATTTGTGTATGTGTATGTGTGTGTTATTTTCCCTATTTACTTGAGCCAGAAATAAAAGAAAATGACTTTTCAGTAATTAAACACAAATTTCAATATGTGATAGCTTAGAGCTGTTCTTAATCCTAATATGCAGTTACTTCTCCCAAGAAATTCCCAGGTATTTTAAAAAGTCTTTGATGTCTTACTTTGCACAACATATGCTATCGGGTTTGAGTTAGTAAATCCGATAGCATTTCTCAGGCTTTCACTGTGGGTTGTCAAAGACGCTTATGACACCTTTTTATCAAACGCAATTAAATATTCATTGTATCCCATAGTAGATCTATTGGCTGCCCTCAGTATAACTAGGCTTTTGGAATTAGAATACTACTAAAATGTTTCATTACTAACAACAGCCCAAGTGAAAGAAGCGTGATCCTGTCAGGTAAGTAGTTTTTAAATTTTTATTTGTTTGGCCTCCTATATACAGAGTCATTCATCCCCATGCCAGTTCAACTGATATTTACGGTCAGACCCCACTACGTATTAAGACAGAAAATGTCTCTGCCTCTTCCAGTGGTACGCTCTAGTATAGGAGAAACACGACAACCCCTTAAGATCATTTCATATAGTGGGAAGGGCTGAAAATTTAACAAGGTGAAAGATAGTTATGGGCTACAGTGGAGCATGGTAGGAACACATGTGCTATTTAGGATGTGAGTGATTATAAAGGCCATAAGAAGTGGTGATTTTTGTACACACCAAAGAGATAAGGAGGAGGTGGCTATGTGAACAAAGGGCAAGACTAGTTAAGATTGCGGGAAGCAACCTGTAATCCCAGCACTTCGGGAGGCCGAGGCAGGCAGATTATGAGCTCAAGAGATCGAGACCATCCTGGCCAACATGGTGAAAGCCCATCTCTACTAAAAGTACAAAAATTAGCTGGGCGTGGTGGCATGCACCTCTAGTCCCAGCTACTCGGGAGGCTGAAACAGGGGAATCGCTTGAACCCGGGAGGCAGAGTTTGCAGTGAGCTGAGATCATGCCGCTGTACTCCAGCCTGATGACAGAGAAAGACTGCATCTCAAAAATAAAAATAAAAAAAGATTGCTGGAAGCAGGCATATAAAGTCCTGAAGTAGGAGCTAGCTGGACTTATCAGAAGAAGACAGTTCTCCAGTCACACTGACAGAGGAAGACAGGGGTAGGAAATACATTAGCAGAGAAAGCTGGAGCCCTATCTCCAAAGCATGAGACTATGGCTAAAAATAAATCAACAAACAAAGAAACACTAAGTAAGGAAGAAGGGGATTAGGATGAGTCAGACAATAAATGCAGTAGGCCCTCATATACAATTTTATTTAATTTCCATGATCACCATACACGCTGATCTCCTCTCCCAATTCTAGAGACAAGGTAATGAAGGATGAGGTCAAGTAACTTTCTCAATACTTACTGACTAGTAAAGAGGAAAGCTCACATTTGAAGTTAAGGCTTCAATCTCTTTCCATTTGTTCCTGTGGTCACATTTAAACATGTCACACTTGAGTAAAAAAAAAAAAAAGATTTGATAGCAGTTTTAGAAGATTGGCACAGAGGAATTTCCTGTGGCTGGAAGAACATAGAAGGCAAGTCAGATATACTCAAGATCAGGCTTAACTTGTTTAACTGAACAGGGACATTTTTCCAATTGAGTCTAATGTGAGTTGAATGAAGAACTGAATGAAAGACTTGTTGAGCAGGAATTGTAGTTTTCCTCTTTTTGTGAGAACAATTTAGCTCATTCTTAAATTTCTTAATTGTTTTCAAGCTTATGTTCAACTTCATTAATGGGATTTATAGTCTTTTAAAAAGCACACCAGAGTAAGCACTGTTAAAACAAATAATCATCTAGCATTAATTTTAACTTTGAAAGTTAAAGGGCAGGAGTTGATACAATTTTTTTTCATTTAAAAATATCTGAAATAGAGCATTATTCTCAGTATCTCAGAATCATTATATAAAAGAGGGTATTATGGATTAAATTGTGCCCCCTCCCCCAAATTCATATGTTGAAGTTCTCGCCTCCAGTGTGAATGTATTTGGTGACAGGACCTTTAAGGAGGTAGCTACATTAAATGAGATAAGAAGAAGTGAGATAATAAGTATGTGGCCTTAATCCAACAGGAATGGTATAGAGTACTTGCACAGAGCAAAGGCCATGGGAGGACACAGCAAGAAAACAGCCATGTGCGAGGCAAAGTGAGGAATTCGATGTCAAACCAAATCTGCTGGTGCCTTGAAGTTGGATTTCCAGCCTCCAGAACTATGAGAAAATAAATGCTGTTCTTGAAGCTTCCCTGTCTGTGGTATTTTGCTATGGTAGCCCTAGTGGACTAATACAGAAAATATGACGATAATAGATTTAAGAGTGGCATTTTCAACATACAAATATCATGTGTATTCATTTTCCAAAGATTTATACACATAAAGTTAGAGTTTAGGAAATAAATGCCTCAACAATGGCCAGGATATATTGTAAAATTGGTTGATTCTAATACTGTGTCATCACTAACTGAGTATCTATTATGTTCTTGGAACTGAGGATAAGAATTTAATAAGTCAAAGACCCTGCTCACAAACTATTTATAATCTACCAGTCTGGAACATAATTTTATGTATCTCTGATACATATAACAAAAATTATGTTAAAAATATTAAATCTCTTTGAGCTTCAGTTTCCTCATCTATAAAATGGGAATAGAGAATCACTCTACATATGAATTACTAAGGTTCAAGCTTTCATGCTCTCTGGAAAGAGTGTACGGACCCTGCTCTCAGCCGAAACATAGTGATAGCTACAATAAAGCTGTGGTAAAGCAGTCTGGAACTTTCAGATAAATAGGTTTATTTACAAATCGCCTTATGGATCTCAACCTATTAATAAAGCTTCTGTAATTATTTCTATGTAAAGAATTAAATTTGGTAATATTGAAAAAATTAGTTAAGTGATCAAAATTATATCTGCTATAATTATAATAACTGAAACATTTTAACATTAAATATTCAATTCTCCAAGCTGCACCTCCCAGCATTGTAAATATTTATAAAGACTTTTTTTTTTTTTTTGAGACGAAGTCTCCCTCTGTCGCCCAGGCTGGAGTGCAGTGGTGCAGTCACTGCAAGCTCCGCCTCCCAGGTTCACACCATTCTCCTGCCTCAGCCTCCTGAGTAGCTGGGACTACAGGCGCCCGCCACCACGCCTGGGTAAATTTTTGTATTTTTAGTAGAGACGAGGTTTCACCATGTTAGCCAGGATGGTCTCGATCTCCTGACCTCATGATCTGCCTGCCTCGTCCTCCCAAAGTGCTGGGATTACAGGCGCGAGCCACCATGCCCAGCCAGTATAAAGACTTTTTATTATCTCAAACAAAATATTTCCTTCTTCCACTGCACACTTATATAAATACATTTTTATATTTACTTTCTCTGAAAATATCTAAACTTTATTATATCTATCCTTGATCAATGCTATATTGCCATAATCACTTAAAATAGAATTCATTCCACAAGTACAAAGAATGTTACCTATAGTCTGCGTTATTAAAAAGAACTTCTTTAGTACGAAAAATGTATTCATTGTTCATGCACAAAGTATTCAGTCAAAATTCATTAATCTTTGAGATCTACTGAACACCATTACTGAGCAAAAATATGCACAAATGGAGTTCAATAAGTAGAGGAGAGGAAAAAATAGAATAAAAATATTTAAATAAATACTGGCTGAAAACTTCCAACATTTGATGAAAAGTATAAATCTATACATCCAAGAAACTCAACAAACTCCAAGTAAGATGAAATCAATGAAGTCCACACACAGACCCATCATAGCCAATCTGCTGAAAGACAAAGGCAAGGAGAGGCCCTTGAAAGCAGTAAGAAAAAAGAGACCATCATTCACAGGGGATCTTCAAGAAGATTAATAATTTACTTCTCATCCAAAACCATCAAGGTCAGAAGGCAATGAAATAACATATTTGAAATTTTTCAAGGGTGGGAAGGGTGGGAGGGAAGATGTCATCCAAGGATTCTACATTCAGAAAATACTATCCTCCAAAACACTGAGGGAGAAGCTTGAATATTTCCATATGTAACAAAACAAAAAAATTAAAAAAAAAAAAAAGCCTGAAAAAAGTTGTTGCTGGCAGATGTGCCATAAGAGGAATACTATAAGGAGTCATTCAGGATGAAATAAAAAGACACTAGCGGGTAATTCAAATCCACATAAAAAATAGAGAGGTAACGGTATAGGTAAATATAAAAGATTGTATCAAATATATTTTCACAACTTTTTTTCATCTAATTTAAAAAACAACTGCATAAAGCAACAGTTACAAGTTGCCTTGTTAGGCCTATGATGGGTAAGGATGCATCTGTATGACAATGACAGCATAAAGTAGCTAGGGGGACACAAGCTGTATTCGAACAGGTTTTGTATATAAATGAAATCAAGTTGGTATTGAATTTAACAAACCCAATTATTATAAATGAAGATGTTAATTGTAATCTGCAGGGCAGAAGCTAGATAATCAAACAAAACAAAATAAACAAATATAAAAGCACATTACATAACAAGGGAATTAAAACTGCACCTTAGAAAATACATATTTTACATTAGAAAAGACTGTCTGGAAGCAGTAAGAGAGAAAAACACATAAAACATACGGAAAACAAATTCAAATAGCAAAACATGACAAATTAAATCCTAATTTGTCAGTAATTAAATGGACCAAATATGACTTTACTAAGTAAAGTACATGTATTAAATACTGAAATCAAAAGGCAGAGCTTCACAGAATGGAAAAACAAAACAAAAACATGATATACCTAGATGCCATCTAAAGATACTGACTTCGAATTCAATAACACAAATAGATTGAAAATAAAAGGATGGAAAAATATCTGTTGTGTAAACAGTACCCATAGAACAGGTGGAGTTATTTACACTAGTAATACGAAAAAAACTGTTCATAGAAAAAGAAAAGTATATTTTATAATTAGAAAATGATCAATATGTTAGGCAGACATGAAAATCATTAACATGGCACATAAAAACAGAGCTCCAAAATAAAAAGCAAAAGTGGCCAAACTTGAAATGAGAGATAAACAATTTACGAATAATAGTTGGAGACTTCAAAGCCAACTTTCAACTATGAATGGAACACCTGGACAGAAAATCAGTATCAAAATAGAAACTCAAACAACACTATAAATCAACTAGACCTAACATACATCTATAGGACACTTTACCCAACAACAATAAAAATACACATTAATTCCATATGCATCTGGAACATCTCCGGAACAAATCTCAATTTAAAAGAATTGAAATAATATTGAAGTATGTTATTTTAAGACAATGAAATAAAATTAGAAATAAATAACAAAGGAAAATTTGGGAAATTCACAAATATGTGAAATTCAACAACATACTTAAATAAGCAATGACTTAAGGGAAGAGAACAAAAGAAAATCATGTAATACTTTAAGGTGAATGAAAACAAAATCATAGCACAGAAAGCAAAATACTAGATGCAGCACTTAGAAAAAAAGTAAATAAATGGAAAACATCCATTTTCAGGAATCAGGAGATTTACTATTATTACAATACCAATACTACTCAAACTGATTTACGGTTTCAATATAATCACTATCAAAGTGTAAACTAGCATTTTTGCAGAAACTGACAGTCTTAATCCTAAAGTCCATATGTAAATTCAAAAGACCCAGAATGGACAAAACAAACTTGAAAAAGAAGAAGAAAGTGATAGTACAGAAATAAGCCCTTACATTCATGATTGACTGATTTTCCTAAAGGTCCCAAGACAATTCCATAGAAAAATAGTTGTCTTTTAACAATGATTGTTAATAGGCTGAAGATTTCTTTTTGGGGTTATGGAAAATATGTTAAAATCAGATAGTGGCGATGATTACGTAACTCTATGAAAATATAAAATCACTAAATTGTCAAGTTAAAAGCATGATTTTTATGTTATATGAATTCTATCTCAATAGAGCTTTTATTTAAAAAATTATTAGTAATAAGGTAACTTATCAGGCCCCAAATAGCTGAAATAAGATGATGCTTGCATTACAAAATAGTATTTGTCTATCTACTCTGTTACTTAACAGTATAAATATGAAAGATTTTATCACAGCATACAAAACAATTAATTTGGGTTTTCTTTCATATTAAATCAGCGGTTCTGATACAGGTTGAGGATAAAAATAAAATATGCAGTAAATTGTTGTTGGAAAAACCATTTCTCTCATAAGATGATTAATTTACACTAAACTACACTTAATGAGTTAAGAGAATAAATCAATCATATAACAAATATTGCATTTTATTCAGCTGTACATCAAACCTAATGTATAGCAGAGGTGAGAATCAAGAGTCAGTAAATTTGTTCTTCATAAAAACATCTAAATATCAAGAACGTGAGCATTTTTTTTTTTTAAATTAACCAAGCTGAAAATGACCATTTTTTGGATTATCTTTCAAGAGTTAAACATAAATGCATACATATAAGTACGTGTGCATCCCTGGGTTTGGCCATGGCACAAACTGGGTCTGAATCATAATAACCCTGAAAATATTGTCTTTTGAAGCCCATATCCAAAATAATATAAAATTAAAGAATATTAATAATGGTTTCTCACAACTCTCAGTTGAATGAAAGAACATTAACGATGGTTCCTCACAATTCTCCGTTTGCAGTACGGTAGCTCTTTGCCTTCTCACACTCTCCTCTTATGCGGCTGTCCTCCCTTCCCCACTCTCCTGCATTGGCAAGGAAGTGCACACAGAAGAGTTTTCAAACTCCTTGTGTCAACATGACATACTAAAACCAAACATCTTAAAACATACTGGCTCAATCCACCCTGCCTTTGCCTTTTTCCAGCTTTGCCTTATCAGAGATGAGCACCTACCCTGTGCCAGATGCTTTAAATTCTAATGTAGTATAAAGAGCATGGTTTTTGTAGTAAGATTCACCTGGGTTATCTTGAAGCTCTTCCACAGACTAATATGTAAATGACCTAAAACAAGTCACTTTATCTTACTGAGCTGAAGTTTCTTTGACTATAAAATGAATACGATCATATTTATTTCCTAGTAAGACACAAAGCCTGAAATGCACCAAGATTCTAGAGTGTCAGTTTAGAGTTTTGGATGACAGCAAGGACCCAGAAGCCAGACTCCGTGGCTTTGAATTCCAGCTCCAAACCTTACAAACTGTGGGCGTTTTGCCAAGTTATTAATCTCTCTAGTGCAATGTCCTCATCTATATACTGGGAAGATAAGTGGACCTATCTTATAAGTTGGTTACCATTGTTAAGTGAAACAATATGCTTGGTGCATATAAGTGTTATCTACTAATATTGCTAGTGAATTAAAGGTACATAGAAGCTGAATGCTGTGCCTCGACAACTGTCTGGGCATACAAAAAATGAGGAAGCCAGTGCTTCAAAACATCAGGCTTTTTCACAAAAAGGATAAAATACCTAGGAATACAGTTTACAAGGGAAGTGAAGGACTTCTTCAAAGAGAACTACAAACCACTGCTCAAAGAAATCAGAGATGACAACAAACAAACAAACAAACAAACATTCCATGCTCATGGATAGGAAGAATCAATATCGTGAAAATGGCCATACTTCCAAAAGCGATTTATAGATTCAATGCTATTCCTATTAAACTACCATTGACATTCTTTACAGAATTTAAAAAAAATAGTTTAAAATTCATACAGAACCAATAAAAGAGCCCTATAGTCACAATAATCCTAAGCAAAAAGAATAAAGCTGGAGGCATCACGCTACCCTGCTTCAAATTATCCAAGGCTATAGTAACCAAAACAGCACGATACTGGTATAAGAACAGACTCCAAGTCCAAGGGAACAGAATAGAGAAACCAGAAATAAGACTGCACACCTACAACTATCTGATCTTTAACAAACCTGACAAAAACAAGCAATGGGGAAAGAATTCCCCATTTAATAAATGGTATTGGGAGAGCTGGCTAGCCATATGCAGAAAATTGAAACTGGACCCCTTTCTTACACCACATACAAAAATAAACTCAAGATGGATTAAACACTGAAATGTGGGCCAGGCACAGTGGCTCACACCTGTAATCCCAGCACTTTGAGAGGCCGAGGCAGGTGGATCACCTAAGGTCAGGAGTTCGAGACCAGCCTGGCCAAAACGGTGAAACCCCATCTCTACTAACAATACAAAAAAAAATTAGCTGGGCATGGTGGCAGGCACCTGTAATAACAGCTACTTGGGAGGCTGAGGCGGTAGACTCACTTGAATCCGGGAGGCGGAGGTTGCAGTGAACCAAGATTGTGCTACTGCACTCCAGCCTGGGCGACAGAGCAAGACTGTCTAAAAAAAAAGAAGAAGAAAAGAAAAGAAAAAAACCCAAGACTTAAATGTGAAACACAAAACTATAAAAACCCTAACAGAAAATCTAGGCAATACCATTTGGGACACAGGCACAGGCAAAGATTTCATGACGAAGATGCCAAAAGCAATTGCAACAGAAGCAAAATTTGACAAATGGGATCTAATTCAACTCAAGAGCTTCTGCACAGCAAAATAAACTATCATCAGAGTGAACAGACCACCTACTCAACGGGAGAAATTTTTTGCAATCCATTCATCTGACAATGGTCTAATACCCAGCATCTACAAATAACTTAAAAAAACTTACAAGAATAAAACAACCCCATTAAAAAGTGGGCAAAGGACATGAACAGATACTTCACAAAAGAAGACATACATGTGGCCAACAAACATGAAAAAAATCTCAACATCACTGATCATTAGAGAAATGCAAATCAGAACCACAATGAGATACCATCTCACATCAGTAAGAATAGCTATTATTAAAAAGTTAAAAACCACAGGTGCTGGCAAGGTTGTGGAGGAAAAGGAATGGTTTTACACTGTTGACGGGAATGTAAACTAGTTCAATCATTGTGGAAGACAGTGTGGTAATTCCTCAAAAACCTAGAGGCCGGCTGGGCATGGTGGCTCATGCCTGTAATCCCAGCAATCTGGGAGGCCAAGGCGGGCGGATCACGAGGTCAAGAGATTGAGGCCATCCTGGTCAACATGGTGAAACCCCATCTCTATTAAAAATATAAAAATTAGCTGGGCGTAGGGGCAGGTGCCTGTAGTCCCAGCTACTCGGGAGGCTGAGGCAGGAAAATCACCTGAACCTGGGAGGCAGAGGAGGTTGCAGTGAGCAGAGATCACGCCATTGCACTTCAGCCTGGGTGACAGAGTGAGACGCCATCTCAAAACAAACAAACAAACAAACAAAAACAAAAAAACAACCTAGAAGCAGAAACACCATTTGACCCAGAAATCCCATGACTGGGTATATACTCAAAGGAATATAAATCATTCTATTATACAGATACATGCACATGTATGTTCACTGCAGCCATATTCACACTAACAAAGACATGGAATCAACCTAAATGCCCATCAACGATAGACTGGATAAAGAAAATGTGGTGCATATACACCATGGAATACTATGCAGTCATAAAAGGGAATGAGACCATGTCATTTTAGGGACATGGATGCAACTAGAAGCTATTATCCTCAGCAAACTAACACAGGAACAGAAAACCAAATACTGCATGTTCTCATTTATAAGTGGGAGGTGAATGAGGAGAACATGGTAGGGAACACCACACACAGGGGCCTGCTGTAGGGTGAGAAGTGAGAGGAAGGAGAGCATCAGGAAGACTAGCTAATGGATACTGGGCTTAATATCTAGATGATGGGATGACCTGTGCAGCAAACCACCACGGCATTTATGTAACCAACCTGCACATCCTGCACATAGTACCCCTGAACTTAAACGAAAAGTTGGAAAGTAAAAGGAAAAACATGGCAGCTTTCGTGAGCTGCAGTCTCTGATGGGCTTTAGCAGATCTGTGGTACTACAGAAATTATGTGCAAATGCATACCAGCACAAGCGCATATAGGAGGTGGGGATGGGAGAAGAAGCCCCAGGAGCTGTTAATTTAGAAGCAGATGGTATTCTTTCTTTCCATTTACATATTGTCTAGGACAAAGCGTCTGTATAAGAAAACTGTCACTTAAATAATTATAGAGCAACACCATGAGCCACAGCGATGCAAACTCTGTTCTGTTCCAAGTTTTTCTTGGTTCCTCCAAGCAGCTGAGTCATTCTGTCCCCTAGGCTTCTCAGACTGCAGCTCACTCATCATTTACTCAAGGGCTATTAGAGCGATAGAAGCTGGGTTTCCACAGTGAGTGAGACAGAGAGAAATGGCCTTGATCCCAAAGTAACTTGTGATCTAGCAGCGCTAGAAGGAGGTAAAAAAATAAATAAAAAATAAGCACAGAATCACACAGAAAAAGGAAGGTTATCTGAGCACAGCAGAGGGTCAAACTGAAATTTTGTCCTGCAGGAGAAAGGGGATCAGGGATGACTTTGGGTTGAGTTCTGGGCATAGTAGAGCCAAGGAACTCTCAACCTTTCACCTAGAACAAAAAATCAAAATGTGCAAAATCCTAGGGTTCAAACAGACAATTTAACGGAAGATCAAGGTCTGAGAAGGGGTTTGGCATGAGCTTAGGGGCTGTGGTTTACATTCTTCTGGTGGAATAACTACATTTTTATATAAATGTTTTTATCACAGTCTTATAATCTCAGCTTCTTTCTCATTTGGTTATGAGTCCTTGGAGCTAGATGCCTGATGGTCTGGATATTGCATGCCCAGCTAATCGCTGAGATGAAAAAGCTGTTTAATAAGCCTCTGTTAAACAAATGAGTAAAACCCATTAATATTAAGCATACAACTCACTGTATTTTGTATGGAACGTTATAATTTACTTACATTTATCACTATTTTGATGCAGGTGGAGATAACAATAGTTGCTGATAACCACGGTTCTCACATTTTTTCTCTGCTTTCCTACATGGGTTCCCCTATCGCAGCATCCGCTTGAAAAGACTTGGTTATCTTGAGCGCTGCCAATCAACATGTTTTGTTTTATTTTTGCTTTTGATCACAGAATAGGCCTTTCACAGTGCAGTAGATATTATCTTTGGTCCTTGGCTTTCTTCCACTATGCAAATTTTTCATTGGACACTTAGGGGCTTGAACCTTCCAAAAAATGTTTTAGTTTTCCTCAGCTACTTCCACATCCAGAATTCAATCAAAAGCCTGAGACATCTCATATTTTACTGAAATCACTTCCATTTAGCTTAACTCAAACAAAAAAAAAGATAGGCAGACAGAGATTTCACATCATATCCCTTGGCCTTCTGAAGATACTTTTATGTTCCTGCCAATTGAGTTTGCTGACGTTGTGCCGGCTTGTTTGGGACTAAGCTACTGAGACTCCAAAGTCAAGTTCCTCACAAATGCCTGCCAAGTAGCAATGCTGAAGGAGGGTAGCTGAAGACACGGCAGAGCCAGGGAGGGGGAAGATATCATTTGGTTAAGTCAAGGAGAAATAACAAAAGGCAGGCGTTTCTAGAACATTCGTTAGTCTAGTTTTGTTCTTCATGAACTGAAAAATAATTATTTTTCCCAGATTATACTGACCGGTGTTTCTGTTTCTAGTATAATTATCAAAAGAGCTGTTTTAAATAAGTTGCTTAGAGACTGTGTTGAATTTTAGAACAGTGTAATATATAAACCTAAAAGTGCCCAAATCATACATATACAGCTCAATGAAGCTTAACAAAATGAACTCATCTATGTTTTTGCAGCAAGAAAACAAAACATTCCTAGCAACTCCCTCTCCTATAACTCTTTTCAGTCATTTATCTCCCTAAAGGAAAAAGCAACTTTGATGGTTATTATTGATTAGTTTTGCCAATTTTTGAACTTTATAGAAATGAAATTCATATAAATGAAAACATTTTGTGCCTGGATTTTTTTTTGTTGTTGTTCAACATTATGCTGGAAGAATTTGTGTTGCTGTAGGTGGCAATATTTGTTTGTTGTTGTATGGTAATCCATTGTTCGAATATTCTCCAATTTATTTTTTTGTATTTCATTGTTGATAGGACAGTTAGGTTGTTTCCATTTGGGCTTTAAACGATACCACCGTAATGAACATCCAGGACACATTGTTTGATACACAAATATTGATGCTTTTGTTGACTGTATACCTAGAAGTGGAATTGCTGGACCACAGGGAATGAGTAAGTTTAATTTTACTATATACTACAAAACCGTTTTCCATTCTAATTGTACTGATTTATGCCCCCAGTGGCAATGTTTGAGAGTCCTTGTAGCTGTATGGTCTTTTCTAACACTGGTGCTGTCAGTTTATTTTATTTTTAAAGAAAGTTTTAATAGTCATAGTAATAGATAAGTGATGGTATGTAACTATGGTTTTAAGTATCATTTTACTGAAGAATAATAACGCTGAGCACTTTTTAATGTATTTATGAGCCATTTGTATATTCCTATTTTGAGTGCCTATTCAATAATTTGGTTCCTCTCTTTTGTTTTTATTGGGTTATTTGCTTTTTTCTTATTGATTTGTAAGAGGTTTTAAAGATATAGAATCTGTATGTAAATCTTTCAGTAGTTACATATATTACAAATACCTTCTCCCACTCCTATTTAGGAAATAGTATCATTGATAAGTTTTTTAACTTTAATAAAGTTGAGTTTCTCAATCTTTTCATTTATAATTGATGTTTCATGTGCCTTATCTAAAAAACAATAATGCCTAACCAAGGATTTGGAAACTATTCTATGATATCTCCAGGAAATGTTATTGTTTGGTCTTTCATCTTTCAACATTCAATCTACATGTAATTATTTTTTGTGTATGTCTGAGATAAAGAGGAAGATTCAGTTGTTTATGTGTGCAAATCTATTGACCTGGGACCATTATTGAGAACATAATAATTTCCTTAAGGCAGGGAAAGAGAGACTGCAGTATCATACAAGGGCTGAATCAGCTCAGAAGTGACAAACATCATATACTATTGTCCAGATCTAGTCACAGCGCCCAACTTCTTACTAATTGTAAGAAGACCAAGAACAGACAAGGTAATATTTGTGAATATTATGGTTGCTGCCATATTTTAAAAAGAAAAATTATTCTTCTATCATATGAATATGTGCATTCTGAGTCATCTTATGTCCTAATATTGAGAATATTTTAAAAATTAAAGTAATTGTAAAATACCACATTCCTCTAAAAGAAAGAACCCAAATGGAGATTTTTTAAAAGAATTAGCCAAAAACAGAACTAATTTGCTACACTGGTTGGTTTCCAAATAACATCTATTATGGAAGCTTCATTATGGCCACCATGGACCACTGAGTACCAATACCACCTTGTACTTGGGTTAAATTTAATTACAATAGCCTTCATGTTTTCCTGTTGATAATCATGGATTTATAAAGGAGTGAAGAATGGCCAGACAAGCACAAAGATTATTATGTGCCAGACACTATGCTTTATACTCTCACACATCTTATTACTTAAATAACAACCATCAAAAGAAAAAAATTCCAACACTAGCCTACACTATTGCAATTGCAAAATAAAAGTACATATATAATTTGCGGTGATGTTTCTGTCCTCCTATTTTTTAGTATAATATAAAACAACTCCCATAATACAAATTCTGTATTTTCACATTTTTTCCTAGATTTCAAAACTTTCTGAGAATTCTAAGAAATCTAATAAGATGATTATCTTACTTCAACAGTTTCACATAAATACGCTCCAAAGGGAAGCAGGACATACTCAGTGGTTGAAGAAAATTTCCTTATTTTCTTAAATTCCCAGTGTAGGGATTTAGAGTATGTGATATATTATTTAATGCTATATATATAATAGGTAGTGTAGTGTATGTATTAAATCCTAATTATTATGCATCACAACTGCCAACCCAAGTAGATAGATTATAAACTTTTTTGGACAAAGAAATTCAAAAATCACAGAATTATATACAAATAAAATATTTTACAGAGGTTCATAAAAATGTTATAAATCATATTCCATAAAAAATACCAGTGTTTCACAATACTGTATTAATCGTAGACCCTTTAAATGCTATTTCTAGTCATCTGGACTCATAAGATCTTGTGAGTAAACTCTCAAATTCTTTACCAGATATGGTAATGATTTTGTGGATATTAATTTTCTCCCATATAAATACAGATTCCAAGCTATTTAGAGCCTTTTCTACATTTGGGTATAATTTTGTAACTATACAGAAATGTGCTGTTTTGTTTAAATATGTAGGACAGACAAGGATTTCTAATAATTCTAGGTTTTCTGGGCAAGATTTCCCTTTGTTCATTCATTCATGCATTCATTTGTGAACTTTTTTGAGCACATGCCTTGCACCAGGTTTTGCAATGGATTATTAAGAAATATATGTAATAACTGCTAACACCCACTGAGCTGTTTCTATGTGCTAGGCACTCTTCCAAGAGCTTCCCTTATAGTAACATTCATTATCCAAAACTTAACCTTATGAAATTCAGAGAATTAAGCTGCTTGTCCAGGGTCACAAAGCAAGTGAGGGATAGAGCAGAGATTTGAATCAGGGATATCTTGTTTCAGAACAAGAGTTTATAATCACTATGCTACTCTTCCTCTACTCTCAGGATAAGCAACAAATTGAACAGTGTTCTAGAAAATACGTGAGATTGTAACCTAGGGGACGTTTAAATCATAGCCGAGAATATCTGCTTAATACACTCAAGAATTTGCTAAGACATTATAGAAACTAGTAATAACTTATTTAAAAATGTAAAATGTATCATCAGACTTCATTCATTATATTTAGATAGCATGTTCTCTGTTGTTGACTAAGAATGCACACACCAATGAAACGATGCAACTGAAAAATTGTAAAGGCTTCAAAATTTAATGACAAACTGTGCAAGTCCACATTTGGAAACTGCTGCAGACAAATAATTCATCTTTATTGAGGAAAAGTTGACACTTCATGTTTGTATGCGGCCCAATGAATCTATCTTCCAAACTTCCAACTTGCGGGTGTTTGCTTTTGTTTTGTTTTTTTTTTTTTTAAGCCCAGTTAACAGTCATTAACTTGTCTTCAATGTCTTCATTGAATGAATCACAATTATAAAACAGAAAACTGCTCTACCATAGCAAATTAAAATTTTATGTAAGATCTGCACCTGCAAGGGGCCCTGACTATGACAAGTCTCTGGGAATCAAATGCTTTGCTAACAGAGCTTATTCATTTGTATCAAAAACACAGTTGACTCTTGCCTAATAGAGTCATTCCTTCTTTGCTAATTAAGACAGTACCAAATAAATAAATAAATAAATAAATAAATAAATAAATAAATAAAGTTACTTATTCAGTCATGAGCACTGAATGCTCCCAGTAGGTAGTCTTTTCTCAATTCAATTTCCCCAATGGGACTAGAAGAGGAAATGAAACAACAAATTGTACTCCTGATGAACTAAGCAGAAGCTGTTATTCTACAGGGAGCCCTGCTAGGTCAATTAGTTCATCATGCTAACAGAATAGCAATCCAGCAACCAATGCCCCAGCAACGGAGGTTCAAAAAAGTGAAATTCAATGGCCTCTTGTAACACTGTCTCCAGTGAAAACTGCTGGGAATTGGTGTATGGTTTGCCAATGGTATATTTCAATATATGATACTGAGCGATGATTCATTGTAAGGCAAAATAAAAGCAGCATTGCCTTATTACATATCTAGATTCATATAGTTACAATCTAGATGTATTTTTCATTTGGTGACACTTGGATTTTCTGAATCAACTTAAAAATATGTACAACATGGCAATATTTTAAATTAATATGATTTCTATTTTCGAATTGCATCTGGATCCCAAAAGATTAGAGCCAAACTTCATTTTCACAAACGCAACTATTTTAAACACATATTTAACAACCAACGAACTTTAGATCTAAATGTAATTTGATATGAATGATTATTAAGTGCACTATTACAATGAAAATAATTTAGATATATCTCTTGAGAAATTTGAGAATTTCATATAAACAGTATTGCTTATTTTTTAAAATAGCAGTATCATCTTAAAGCTATACACTATTTAGAGCTTACAAAGTATACACTATTTGGAGCTTACAAAGTACTTCAACTTACATTACCTTATTAGGTATCTCAATATTTTGTTGTTTAATGCCAAAAAGGTAAAATCTCTATTAAAAAATCAAAATCCTTTACCATGCTTTAATTAAAAAAATGTTACCTTATTATCCCGTTATTTTTCCACATTTAAATACTCGAGGCAAATTGTGTAGGGTAGGAATTATGGGAAAATGTGATAAAGGAAACAAAAGCTGTATTAGTTGAGTAATGCAGATGTTAAAATTAACATCCCATGTTATTCATTGTACCTAGATAAATAAATTTTCTCCAGTATAACAATAATACTATAGTCCTTTTATTTCTTTAAGCTGAATAGGTAATATACTCAGTTAAATAACCGAATATAGATAGCTTACAAAGTACTTCAACAATAAATATAACAAACATGAAATTTTCGAGTGCTAGTGTTTTAAATAAGAAATGAATTTAGGCCAGGCGCAGTGGCTCAACCTGTAATCCCAGCACTTTGGGAGGCCGAGGCGGGTGGATCACGAGGTCAGGAGATCGAGACCATCCTGGCTAACACGGTGAAACCCTGTCTCTACTAAAAATACAAAAAAAATTAGCTGGGCGTGGTGGTGGGCGTCTGTAGTTCCAGCTACTCGGGAGGCTGAGGCAGAAGAATGGCGTGAACCCAGGAGGTGGAGCTTGCAGTAAGCCGAGACCGTGCCACTGCACTCCAGCCTGGGTGACAGAGTGAGACTCCGTCTCAAAAAAAAAAAAAAAAAAAAAAAAAAAAAACAAAAACAAAACAAAACAACAACAAAAAACAATAAAAATAAAATAAATAAATAAATAAATAAATAAATAAATTTAGCTTTGTTTCTATTTTTTTATTCCAACAAAAATATAAAGCTAGTTGATGTAATTCAAGTTTCATGTAGATCAACTTTGTTTTTTTAATCTGGCTTAATAAATAATTGCCACTTAATTTTCTTAGGTGCACTGAAAACAACTGAATAATAGTGTTGGGGGAAGAATAAGACTTAGGAGCCTTTTGAGCCTTTGGTTCAAATTTGGGTTCCATGTCTTCCCAGCTGAATGACTCTAGCATGGTACATATTTACTCTGCCCATACTTCCAGGACCATCTTCCTGTCTTTTCCTTTTATCTGCTCAGTTACCTTTAGGATACTTGTTCTTCCACTACCCTTAGAGGTTCAGAGTGTCCACACTTCCCACTATCCCTCTTTCTCCTAGAGCAAAGGAAGAATTCATATTCAAGGGTCACCAATCAAATGAGAAAATAAAACAAAACACTTTAAATAAAAATTAAAAAAAATTAAAAACAAATCTAAGTACTCTCTAAACTGCCATAAAACACTCTTTGATAAAATAATAATTTTTAAAAACTAAGATTTATTAAATGTGATGCTCTAGGCACTGGGTAAATGCTTTCCCTGTATTAACTTGTTCAATGTTCACTACCAACCTGTGACAGTGTTATTCATTTCCCATTTTTGGATGAAAAATCGTGAGGTTAGGTAACTTAGTCAAGGTCTCACCATTTGGGATCATACACAGGCATTCATAACCTCTTCATTATGTCAGGTTGTAGAATGTAGTTTAGACTTGAGGTTGAAAGGGATCTTGTACTTCCCACTCTGAATCTAGGTCTTGGAACTCCCCACAGAGGTAAGTGAACCTACTCACCCAGCTGCGTGGCTGAGCTTGCAGATTTGCTGGATGAAGGAGTCAGAGTCAGCATGTTTTGTGTCTGAAGAGCCCTCTCCACAAGCTCTGTCTCTCACAGACAGACATGATGCATGAGATCATTCACCAAAGGTGGAGGAGAAGCAAATGAAGCACAAAGCAGGAGGCCAGGTAGTTAAAAAGGAAGAAGCCAAACTGGCTCTTGCTTTGGAGGTACAATATTTAAGCTTGCTAGCCAAACTTGTTTCAGCAAATGTCCAGCTCTGATCAACATGATTAATTATAGTTCTTCCCAAGAACTGAATGGAGAGACAACGTTCTTTCAAGACAGTGTCCTTGTGGTGATTGAGACATGATGAGATGGGAGAATCATTTACCTTTTACCAACAACTTAGACTTTATTCATTTCTATCAGGCTTTTCTGACTTCAATTCTAGCCTTAGTCAGAAGATGATGGATGAGGATAATGATGTCAAAGATGAAGACCAACCAACTTAGATTCAGTGGTTCATCACTGCAGCCGTATCTTTACCATTAACCTAAACTTGTTTATATTTTCAAGCTTTTGTTGCATATGCCCTGAATAGCTCCAACCCTAAATGGATACAAGTCATCTTAGCTTCCAAGTACTATGGAAAAATCTCAGAGTTGAGTTGTATCTGTATAAAACTGATGAGTACCACCCTTGAGTGGGATATAGTAACACATGGCAATACACAGGTTTATCTGGAATTCTCAACTCTTCTCAAACTTCTGATCTCTTTCTTAGACATCTAAGCACCACA
This sequence comes from Mandrillus leucophaeus, assembly GCF_000951045.1. Taxonomy (NCBI): domain Eukaryota; kingdom Metazoa; phylum Chordata; class Mammalia; order Primates; family Cercopithecidae; genus Mandrillus; species Mandrillus leucophaeus. Next base: position 1,190,479 of record NW_012104798.1, read on the forward strand.
TTCCCATGGATTCCTCTTTAGCTTCCTTTGTTAGTTCCTTCTTCTTTAACTGATCATTAAATGCCAGCATTCTTTAGGGCACTAGGTGCTCTTAAGTGCTTTTCTTCGTTATTCCATATTCTTTCCTTCTCCATAACTCAATCCAGTTCTATGTCTTCAATTTCCATCTCTATGTTTATGACTCCTAGATTTACGTAGACAGTTCATAGCTTTCCTTTGCCTTCCAGAACCACATACCCATTTCAATAGTTTGCTCTAAGTTCTAGAGTAATCACAAACTAATGAAAACACAATGTCTCAAGCTCAACTTATGAACTCCCCTACAGCTAAGCCTACACCTCATCTTATATTTCATATCTCATTTGTGTAAACCAGAAACCTGGAAAATACAGTATACTCATCTCTTTTTCGACCTATCTATCACCGCATTTTACCAATTACATCTTCTAGGGATTCCAACATCTATCTTCTTTTGTTCATTTCTATGGCTATCCTTCTATGCTAGGATGCTAAAAATCTCTGTTCTATATTACTAAATTGCCTTCTCATTTCTCCATACCCACTTTTACCATTCAATTAATCTTCCCCATATCATACTCTGACCATATCAGTCAGAGTAACCATCATAATAAGACTTATAGGATTTATACATACACTTATTGAGTCAAATTCACACAATAAAGTAGAAAGTCCCCCTCCATTAAAAGATACAAATCTACTAATGTCACCTTTATGATAGGAGGAGAACAATAACAAAACCAAAATAATTTCGGGTACATAAGTCACTATCCTTAACAGGAACTCTGGGTTATGAGATCATTCTCTTTTCCATCTCCTGCCTCACATCACACCGGTATTTCCCTTCAGTCAGCGCATTTATCTTTAATATCATTATCCTCATCCATCATCTTATGATGGATCTTCTGAACTGTCAGACACTCTTCTGCCTGAGACATTCCCTGGAACTTATCCTTCTCAGGTGGCTAAAACCTTCATTCTTTGATCTCAGTTTACTATAGCTCTTCAGTAAGGGTGGTTTTCGTGATAAAGTTCTAGGAGAGATACCCTCTTATATAGTGCAATATCACTGTAACTTTTTCCTTGTAGCCACTAATTGTTTGTTGTAACTCTTACCTACTAGACTGTGAGCTTTCTCAAGGCTGCATCTGCAATCATTTTAAGTATTAAGACCTTATTATAATGATTGATATGCATTAGGTACTCAAGGAACAGTTGTTGACTGAGTCAATAAACAAAAATAGGGGAGAGATTAGATTCAAGTAATGCATATTCAATTATTGTTCCAATCACTTTACATATACTGACCTAATCAAAATTCACAAATACCTATGAAGTAGTTACCATTATTAGCCCTATTATATAAATGCAGAAACTGAGGATCAGAGAGCTTATGGTTTGCCCAGCGACACATGGCTCCTAAATGACAAAGCCAGGATTGAAACCCTGACTGGTTCTAGACTTAAGACTGTGGTATAGGCACTTTTACTATAATATTATCTCAATTAAAATTCTTCTGTAACTTGAACAAAATATTTTTCTTATATAAATTATGATTTTGAAAAATTATATTATGCTACTCCTATTATTTTATAGCATAAAAGAATAAAGTTTAGTGCAACATTTGATATAAATAATACTTTTTAATAATTTTTCACCATATTGAATATTTTTTATATTAGTAGGCTCGTGTAAGCTGCTTGGCATGTTTTACAAGATTGCTTCAATACCACAAAGTATGCTTGTATCATCGTACACTTGTAGCATCCTAAAACTAACCCTTTATTGAATGTTCTATGTTTTGAATTCAATGACAATCTTATATATATGTTTTTCATGGGTTAAATGTCCAATTAAATTGAAGTATAACTGAATGAATTTATAATATCATTAGAATTTTATATTGCCCAAAGGATAGATACTACTGATTGAGCTAAATACAGAGTTAAAATATATCACAGATGTTAAACAAACATGTAATTAAACATTCCAGGATTAATGGAAAGTATAATTGATAACTGACACTGGAATCCACACATAAGCAAATGAAATATACATTCAAACAGAAGAACTAAAACCTAGAATCAATATACACATGGATGGGATGTTTATTTCTACTAGTATTGGGGAGATAAAAACAATACATGACTCAGTAAAAATCAGAGCATGCAGTCTGGCAGCTAGAGGCGGAGTGTCAACAGGAAACCTGCGATGATGAGTCCAGCTGAAAGTACAGAAAGCATCCTCCAGAATTCTGGCCATAAAGTTACTTCTAACTCCCCGATTTTCAGTGGTATTTGCAAACACTGATACCTCTGTTCTTTTTTTTCAAACTCCAAATTCTGAACTCACTTGTAGCAACTGTGTCTATTTCTTGATGTCTCAGGACTCTTGAACCAGCTTCAGTCTGTGCTGTTAACACTCTGCTAAGACCACTGAAGCCAGCAAGGTCAAATCAAATGCAAAGAGTCTTTTCTTCATTTTGCCTCTGCAGAAAACCAAACCAAACAAATACAACTCTGATTTTTCTTGAAACATCTGCATCCTCTGTTGTTCCTTCAGGTCTTTCTATGCCCTCTCCTGGGTCCTCTTTGTTCTCTTGCTCAACCCTACTTTTCAGGGATCTCAGTTGTCTTTGCACTAACAACTCCACCATCACTTTGTCTGTTAAGAGCTTTCTTTCCTGAGCGCCACAATCTCACACCAGTACCTCATGTACCTGACTTCATGGGTATCTCACAGATGCCTCAAACATAACATATAAAAACGGAAATCATTCTCTACTCACTCAAGTCTGTTCTTTTTCCTGGAGACTGAAATGAGTAAATGACTGATGTCCCAGTGGCACTGCACACCATGGGTACCATCTGTGACTCCTCCCTCTCTTTAGCATCACAGAAAGTTAGTTCTAGATCACATCTGGGATCATGTGTACAATTCCGACAACCACATGTGAGTAAAAAACAAACTTGAAACCGTGTGTGGCAGGAGAGTGGGTATATGGGAGCTCTCTGCACTTACTGTTCTATTTTTCTGTAAACTGCTCTAAAAAATAGTCTCTTAATTTAAAAAATGAAAACTTAGGAATAATCAGAGGATATTGTTGGCAACTGAAGATATTTAAAACTATATTATGTATAAAACAGGTATATATACCTGAAATGCTCATCTTGACAGAGAAGATTATGACAATTTATAACTGCCTTGCAAAATTGTAGAAGAAAAGGAAGACGTGTGCGGTTTACCCCATGAAAACAATGCAGCCGTCCCTGGAAGAAACTCCAGACAAGCAGCCTTCAGTTTCTTATGCAGAACAAACTAGTAGATAATCGGTTTTGAGAAGCAGTGAACTACTAAATCATTTATGCGACACAGCACTTTCAGGCTTAGGAAGTGCTTTGTAGTATCTGTTATCCTATTTAATTAGCATTAGAACTCTGTTCCTAGGTAGGACAAATACTGTTATCTTCACTTTATCAAAGGGAAACGAAGACTATGAGCCTTAGATTATTTGAGTGATTTTGTGAAAGTTCGTTAGGTAGGTCCCTGTACAAGAGCAGTTGAATAATTCTTAATACACAGGGTGTCTTACCCACTAAACTTGTGATACTCTGGGGACTCCCACTGGCATGCAACAAGTCTTCAGAAAATATGAGTTTAACTAATAAATGAGTTAATTAATCACTTAATGCATACATCAAGCCAGGATTTAATTCCAGGCCTTTTAAATGTTAACAAAGAGCAATATATAATTAGATGACTAATATTATGGGAAATATATATGTAAATTAATCACTTAATGTTTCACATTTTGATTGAATGATCTTATGTATTTACCATGAGCAAAATTTATATAAACTTACAAATATATATATAATTTACGCATTTATATACTAGGTGTATATATTTAATATGTATATCTTTATATTTAAATATTTAAATATATATGAGATTTGTTCTCATATACACAAGAACAAATAAAAAACCACATATGCATACACAAAGGGGTAAAAAAAAGAGATAAATAGGGGTGGTTTTGTCAGAGATACAATATACAAAATCCAGAAAAGAGAAAAAAGCCAAATTAATTCTGGGAGTACTTCAGGGAAGAAAACACTTAGAGGACCCTGAATTGGTCTTTCTCTAGCCCTGCCTCTCCCCCGAGGTATGAGAAAAAAAGATTAGGGTTTTAAAAGAAAGCTCTTTCACTTATCCGTACTTATTTTGCAAATTATTAATCTTTCTCAAAATAACAACACCCAGAAACAGAATTATTATGAGGATTCTATGACAAGCATATGAAAAGAACCAAGCATAAAGCATTTCATCCAATTTTATAACTAGATGAGGGGTCTGTAGACAGCATGGCAATTCAGACAACAAAGTGATCAATCTTGTGGCAGTAGAGAAAAATATCTGAACACTAATGAGCTATATGATTACCATATCTTCTTTATTTTCATTTGTGCTTTCATTTATTCTTTTAAATGTATGAGAATAACTGAAAAAAGTGCTGGTGACAGTACCTTGCACATAATAAGGCCTACATAGTGTTTGTTAAATACATAAACACATACATTTATATGTAGACACATAAGCATTTATTAAATTCTACTGTGTTAAAAAATCAGAGATATAAAGGTAAAACAAAGCCATTATCCACTTTTGTTTTTGTTATTATATACTCTGTACCAAAATATTTCCAAGGTGTGCACCTGGATGACAGAATATAGTAATGAAATGTAGTTTGGGGGCGTACTTTTAAATATTTACTACTAATAGTATATTCTTGTGATCTTTTAAAAATATTATTTTACCTATATTAATTTTACATTGTAATGTTTAACATTAGTAAATAAAAATCATTGTCTAAGGTCTCTCAAAAATTTCAGCATCATATAATAAATTGCTTGAAAAAAATGTGTATCTTTGTTACTGTTAGTTTTCTTTTAAAATTGTCAATACTTGTGTTTTAATGAAGGTATAAGTTAGGGTTAGCTTATAACATTAGTATTTTTAACAAAAATTGGTCTATATGAAATCAGTCGAGTGGTTTAACTTTAAAAAAAATGATCTGTTTTAAGAGCTAGCATTTAGCTATTTATAAAGGTAATGGATTTTATTTTCATTTTGCCCAGTGCTTTTTTGGTATAGTATTTATTTGCATTTCAGCCAATGATGCTATGATTATTTAAACTGACCAGGAAAGAGAATTAAATAATAGGTCTCCTCCATACTGTTGCTGGAACACTCTTCAAAACGGTAAATTAGATCACATCATATACCTCCTGAAGAAAATATCTCAATGGTCCCTAATCCTATTGAATAAAATCCATATCCTTTGTTCCAGGCCCTCAATCAGGTTCCTGCCTATGCATTTGAACCTTCAGCAACTCTGCCCCCTGCAGGTACCTGACAAAACAGCCATCTGAAGAAGTTAATTTCCCTAAACACTTTCCTTTCCATCCTCCAAATCTCTGTGTGTATTCCTCCTTATGCTGGGAGAGGGCAACAAAGCTCTGTTCATCCTTCACATCTCAGCCCAGGATTTACCTTCTAATTCTGTCATATAGCAAAACACCCACTCACGAATGCTTAACGTTTAGAAGATATAGAGAAATCATAATGATGTAATTAAAATGGCCATATGTGGATGGTCATCTATTTAAGGTAAAACTATTTCCATCTTGTTTATCTTAGAGTAAAAGATGTTTGGGACAGGTGTATGGAAAAAAATAAAAAGCAATTATTTCTATCAGAGACTCTGAATCATCATGGCTTACTGTCCGAAAAAGCCAGTCACCACCACCAACAACAAAGCCCTGTGATTATTTTTTCATAACCAGCTGTGCACTATTGAGACACATAAAGAAAAAGAAATTACTCTGTTCAAGATTACTGCCATCAGCTACTATAGTATTAGACCTCAGTGTTTTATTTACAGAACTCCCTACGGATAAATGATAGAATGGCATAATGAGTATACAAATGTCTTTTCAAGAATAGATTTTGAAAGCTATTTTTATAAAAATGCCTTCTGGCAGAATTATCTAAATGCACAGTGCAGTGTGCTAACAGTCAGGAGGGACAGTAACACAGAATGGCTTTGTTGGCTTCTAATTGATTCAATCCTGAGTAGCATGAAAAAGGTAGAAGGTAAAGTACTTTAGGAAGGTTTGGATCTCTCGCTCCATGAGGTCCTACAGTTGGAAGAATAGCAGGATACAGTGTAGAGTCGTCTTCTATTTAGAAAAAAAAAAAAATCCCTTTTGAATAGACAAGATTAGTAGGTTGCTTGGAGAGGTATAATGCTTCGGATCACACCCATGGGGGTAAAATCTTATTATTTTGAAATGGTAACCTAACAAAGACTCTAAACAAGGATTTTATATAAATTCACATTTAAGGGAAACTTTTAAATAAAGTTCCATACATATTTCTAAGTAAAGACTGAGAGACACATTTTTTAAATGACAAAATGATACCCTGTAAGCTTATGCTATATCAATTTTCAAAACTGTGTTTTCCTTTACTAAGTAGCTATATATTTTCAAACTTCTTTCTCATGTTTTTGTTCACTGAAAACCCTTTTTACCTGCCTGATTTTAATTCAAGGATCATGAATACACCATCTGAAGTAGTCAAATGATGGCGGTTCTCACACTTCCTAGTTCAGCCACCAAATATTCTTTAATTGTGTGATTGAGGCTCATGCTAATGTAACTAAGTCATCATAATTATAATAAAATAATACCACCATGGCCATCTTTTATTAAGTCATGCTGTGCAAAGACAATCTGCATACAGATCCAACCACAACAGGACGTGATTGATTCAGCACTGCTGGCTATCCCAATAAAGAATGCTGCCCTCAGTCTCTGTGGTCACCAGTACAGCCAGTGTTAATGCACGTGGCTCGCAAGGCAAAACAACCAATGCAGTTCAGCTTGACAAGCCATGAATTTTCAGTAATGAGCATAAGCTTTCAAAGTCTATAAAATGACAACAGCTTCATCCTCTTATGTAGGAAGCTCTTGCAGAAAGAAAAGTATGAAAGAAGGGGCAAGATGAAGGCATGCCAGCCTGAATTATAGTGTCTGGAAAGCTCATAACTTACAGGGCTTAGTCATGAATTTTCCATTCCTAGGTACACATGCGCATACTATATGCAGTGGAGTCAGGTGAACCTCAAAATAAGCCTGGTGTTTTTTTCTAAATCAACCAAGAGGGTGAACATATGATAAAAATCAATTAGTCAAGGTTTTAAAGATATTAAAGATTTCTAAGATTCAAGAGCAAAAATTATTTACTGAAAAAAGCTCACTAGCAACAAGTGATAATACTAGCACCTGTCAGAAGATAACCACATTATCATATTTGGAGAATCCTTCCCACTGGCTCCAGATCCCATTCCCAAGGGTCAGGATTCTGGGGGGAATGGGGGGGAGAACAGAAATGTAATTAGGCTTCTATTTGCTGCTTCATAGGCTCTCGAAATGGAAGAGGTCAGAAGAAATCCAAACAGTATCAGCAAGAAAGTTCTCATATGTATCTTTAAGTATCATACAGTTATGAACCATATAAAGATGTCTCAGTCAATAATGGATTGCATATACAATGATGGTCCTATAAGATTATAACGGACCTGAAAAATTCCTGTCACCTCGGGATGTGGTAGTCATTGTGATGTCTTAGTGCAATGCATTATTCAAGTGTCTGTGGTGATGCTGGTGTAAACAAACCTACTGTGCCACCAGTGATATAAAAATCTAGCACCTGAAATTATGTACCTACAGTAGATAATATTTAATAATAAATGACTAGGTTATTGGTTCATATACTTACTCTACTGTTTATCATTATTTTAGCATGTACTCCTACTAATAAAAAAAGTTAACTGTAACACGGCCTCAGGCAGGTTCCTCAGGAGGTACTCTAGAAGAATGCGTTGTTATCCTAGGAGATGACAGCTCTTTGTGTGTTACTGCTTCTGAAGACCTTCCAGCTGGACAAGATATGGGGTGAGAAGACAGTGATATTGATGGTCCTGTGTAGGGCTAGACTAATGTATGTGTTTGTATTGTAGTTTTTAACAAAATTTTTAAAAGTTAAAAAAATGTTAAAAATAGAAAAGCACTTATAAAAACAAAGATAGAAAGAAAGAAAAATATTTTGTACAGCTGTACAATGTGCTTGTGTTTTCAGCTGTGTTACTTTGAGTCAAAAATTTCAAATGGTTAAAAAGTTTGTAAAGTAAAAGTTACAGTAGGCGAGAGTTTATTATTGCAGAAAAATAACTGTAACTAAATTCAGTGGAGCCTAAGTATATAATATGTATACAGTCTACAGCAGTGTACAGTAATGTCCTAGGCCTTCACATTCATTCAGCACTCACTCATTGAATAAACGATGCAACTTCCAGTGCTGCAAGCTTCATTTATGGCAAGCACCCTATACAGGTGTAGCTTTTTTTTTTTTTTTTAGATCTTTTACACCATGTTTTCACTGTACATTTTCTATATTTTGGTATGTTCAGATACACAAATACTTACCATTGTGTTAAAATTGCCTACAGTATTCCATATAGTGGCATGCTGTACCGGTTTGAAGCCTAGGAGCAATAGGCTATTCCATATAGCCTAGGTGTAGCATAGGCTATTCCATCTAGTTTTGTGTAAGTACCCTCTATGATGTTACACAATGACAAAATCACCTAGTGATGCATTTCTCAGAATGTATCTCCATCGTTAAGTGTCATATTACTGTATATAAAAATCTCTCATGCTAACAACTGGCATACTATTAATTTCTCCTGAAAAGCACAGGTATATTACCCTCCACTGAACTGATAAGTAATCTCTGGTATCACTGAGAATCCCACATTCTTCTCTCACCTAGTACCTGGTTTCTTCCTCTGGAAGACAGCATGCTAGTACTATCAATGATACCACTTTTGTGGATTTTTTTTTTCAAAAGAAGACTAAGTTGTCTTCAAAACAAAGAAAAGAACCATATAGATTTCAAAGCATCTTTACTGAGTCTATCTTTTTAAATAATCTCATTTAGAAACTTCTTCTGACAACATGAGTCAAGTTAGGAACTATCAGAACCTACAACTCAGAAAGATAACCAAGTCGCCAATCATTTACTCAAATATTCTACCATCCACTATTGTATAGCTGAATCAGAAATCATGCTAAAACATGTTTTTAACCAGGCACTTCAAAGTATTCACATTTTCAACAATATGCTTTCAACAAATGAACTGTGTCATAAAAATTCCAGCTTAAGTCTAAATGGATCAGCCATAAAGGCAATTTATCTGTTGAACAATGCAGTCAGCTTCTGTAAAGAAGGCACTTTCTATGCCAAATATGATCTTTCCACAGTTGAATAAACACTTGGTGCAGTGAAATTACTGGCAGTCTTCTCGGCGGTTTCTGTTCGTGTGTATTTCCCTGACTGTTGTATCTCCATCTCACACACTTTGCCAGTCATTCAGAACAGTTATTTCATGCATCAGGAATACCAAGATGCTTTTGAGATGGGTTATGTGCATTGTGGCTGATGCACTTTTAAAAACTACCAGGTTATCACCCACCGTAGAAGCCTGGAGAACCACATACATTATTTTGCAATGAGTTCTGAAATTTACATAGGTAAAAGGATTTACCCTGACAATTCTAACAGGTTTTACAAAAAGGTTCTTTAGAGTCAAATAGATATTTATGATAAAAGCAACTTCTCTGCATACTCCCCTGAGGCACAGTTTGTTTTCCATCTTTAAGTGGATTATTATTATTTATGGGCACTGTAAAATTATAATTCTGGAAAAAATTATGTAAGATTATGCATTCAGGTACTTTGTGTATTTTTTCCAATAAACTTGAAATTTAACTTGAAAGCAATCATGAACTTTCAAAGAATTTCATAGCATACAATTAAGTAATGAATTTCGGTAATTTACAAGGAAGTAAAAAACCAAAGGTACTGTTTTATGGTATTTGGGGAAGAGTCTAATTGTCTTAGTATATATTTAAAAAAAAAGAAGATTTTTTTTAAATGTTGAAAATAATAAGTTTGAAAAATAATGTGTTGATATTTTCTTTTACATTTAATCATACTCCTTTTAATAAATTTTAATCTTAAAATGCCAATTAAAGTAGCACTACTTCTAAATGAAGAATAGAACAAAAACGTAAACTAGTCATTCTTCAATGCAGTGGGCCTACAGTGCCATAGGAACTTTGTGATGTATTTTTCAAAAGACGTTTCAACTCAAACTACTAGTGGTTTTAGGAACTCAATCCATGCCCCAGAACCCCTCTGTCAGAAAATATCAAAGCCTATACAGCTTGCATCCTAATGCTATCTCTGTATTATTTTTCCTATCGTCCACTGCAAAGCATCAGTCTTGAAAATTCTGTGATAGTACTTGCCTCACCCATGTTTGTAATTTATATTTTAAGATGCTTATTGGTGAAGGCAAGATCAATAGTGCCAATTATTCAACGCACTGCAATTTTTTTCATGTTACTTATATACAATATTTTACATTTCCATCAGACATCTGACTTTGCATTTAATTAGAATAGTGAGGTTACATTTTAGAATAATGTATTCTGATGCAGCAAGACTTGTCTGGCCTATAAAAGTGATCCAAGTCTCTAGCAGATAAATATATTGGAGTTACATGTACACATTCTTTCTTGATAGGGACTATGATCAAAGAAGTCTGGAGACACCTGGGGAGTTCTGAATTTTAACTTCTTATGGAGCAAAACCTCATTTATCAGACTCCACAAAGCTAGCTGAGATTCTTAGATGCAAAGAATAGAAATCTGGGTAATGTAAGCAAGGAGAGTATTTATTGGAAGATCGGAAAACCAAGGTCACAAGCAAATAAGAACCAAGAGAAGATACGTGTTTTGTCAAAAATCAGACATTAATACATGTCTGGCAAGAGAGCCTCCGTTGCTAATGAGAACTGACATTGCTGCCTCCGGTACCTGGGTGTTTCTACAGCTATCACAACTACTAGAATAAACTCTCATCTGTACCTCTTTCTTCACATCTGCTCCTCATTCAAAATACCAGTAGGAATATGTAATTGGCTACAAATAAGTCTTATGCTCACCTGTAGTTGCTAAAGCTTCAAAAAAATGAGTGTCTGGCCCTTCCATTTTTGTTTTGGAAACTATAATAGGAAAAACCAGATTATTCTGTAGCCAAAAAACACTCTCAAAATCTCAGTGGTTTTAAAAAAACACCACACAACAACAATTTAATTTCTCACTCACTTTAAAAGTCCCATTATACATTAGCTGGGGACTCTGCCACATGTTGTCTTCACTCCAGAAGAGATAGCCACTCTATCTAGTTACCATGTCAAAGGGAACAACTCCGGGTGTAGCAGTTCTCAAAGTGGTGTCTGGGAATTCTTGGATATCTGCAAGTTCAAAACTATATTCATAATAATATTTAGATGTTATTTGCCTGTTTTGTTGCATTTTTATAATGATATATTAATTCTTCTTTAATAATAATTACAATAATATATTGATAATAATACCCTTAAATAATTACAATAACATATTAGTGATGATAATACCTCTAATGGCAATTTACAGTCATAAACTCAAAGAAATAATCTCATTTGATTATCATATACTTGAGAAATAAATAGCAATGTTTACTCACCACAAATACCTATTAACTTTATGGATAACAAGACTAAGAACAGATATTTAAGCACAAACTACAGTGAACTATGCATTTTTAAACTTTGCTTTTGTTCATATCTGCTATATACATATATACATTTTGACATATATTTTTTGACGTGTGTGTGTGTGTGTGTGTGTGTGTGTGTGTGTATATATATATTTTTTTTTCCCCCCCGAGACGGAGTCTCACTCTGTCACCTAGGCTGGAGTTCAGGAGCATGATCTCCACTCACTGCAATCTCCGCCTCCTGGGTTCAAGTGATTTTCCTCACTCAGCCTCCCAAATAGTTGGGACTACAGCCACACGCCACCAAGCCTGGTTAATTTTTGTATTTGTAGTAGAGATGGAGTAAATTTGCCATGTTGCCCAGGCTGGTCTCAAGCTCCTGACCACAGGTGTTCCACCTGCCTCGGCCTCCCAAAGTGCTGGGATTACAGGCATGCGCCACCATGCCTGGCCGTATCTCCCTAATATTTTTAATGCTGCTCCTCTTCGTGATAATTCACTTCTCCCTTTAAGCTTGGTTTTTCAGTCTACAACCTAACCATGTTTTAAAATTTAGCTCAAGTCACTGACTTTCCTTGGCTTATTTGCTCTTATTTGTGAGTTTTGCAAATTCTTTATATATTCTGGATACAAGTCTTTATCAAATATAAGATATGCAAATATTGTATTGTAGTCTGTGGCTTAAATTTTAACAATGTCATTCAAAGAGTAGAAGTTTTAAATTTTAATCAAGTCCAATGCTTCAGTTTAGTTTTTTAGAACTGTGCTTTTGATAACATATTTAAGAAAACTTCGCATTGTCTCTTTACCAGCAAATATGATGTTCTGTGTCGGGTTTTCCTAGATATCATATTATCAGTTTTAGGAAATTCCCTTCACTTCCTAGTTTCATGAAGATTTTTATGAAGGAGGGATTTGGGGTTTTGTCAAATGCTTTTTCTACGTGTATAGAGATGAACATGTGTTTTTTTGTTTTTTAGTTTATTAATATAAGTTATTATACATTACTTGCTTTATTATACATTGCTTGGGTAGAAGTGGCTTAAAACAACACATCTTTCTTATATTACAACCCTGTAGATCCAGGGTTGAAATCAGGGTGTCAGTAAAGCTGCACACCCTACTGGAGGCATAGGGGAGAACTCACTTCCAGGTCCATCCAGGTTGTTGGCAGAATTCAGTTATATGTGGGTCTAGGACGGAGGTCTTCATTGTCTTGCTGGTATCAGCTGGGGGCCACCCTTTGCTCTCAGAGGCCTCTCTTTTTGTTGCCCATGGTCCTCCATCTGGGAACCAGCACTGGCTGGCCAAGTTCCTCTCGTGTTACCACATCTCTTTGGCCTCTTTTGCTGCTGCACCTAGTATTTTCCTATGACACTTTCTCCATTCACTTTCTAATTAACACACAGTGGAGTTTTCCAGAGGCTTCATGACATTGAGATATTTCAAGACTGAACGCAGAAGCTGATATGAAAATCTAGCTGTCTTCTTTTTAGTTAAAAATTAAGATTTCCAAAAATGGTAAACAATGCTATTCTTTTCACTGTTTTTTGATAACATAATTATTTTTATATAAATATGTTACTGACATTGATATGGAATGGGTTTATTTTACTCTTTTAAATAATTTAATAAATATTTTTATAATTTCTGTTTTAAGTTCCAATACAATTAATATCAATAGATACAACTACCGTAAACGACATCCTTTTAGAATCCTCAAAAATGTTTAACAGTGTAAAGGAGTCCTGAGAACAACAATAAAGGTTAAGTAGTGCTCTAGCGGGTCTCATACCACCACTCGCTAATCCAGCTGGAAAAATCCCATCACTGCTGTTCACATCTCACTGACCCACAGCAGTCATAGGCTCTCCCTACCAGAAGGCGGTCAGGTGATTCCGTCCTGTAAGACAGAGAGCTGGAAATACCAAGAAAACAGCATTGACAACCACTGCTGAAGCCACACCCCGCCTCTACCACCACGACTCTTACTGAGAGGAATCCCCCAAAGGAAATGTGTATAAGAGGCTGAGAAGTTAAAATTATAATAAAAGCTCACCACAGACCCCGTGGTTCGTGGCAGCATGTTTCATTCTTTAGAAAATGCCACAATTCCATTCTTCCAGTTAGAACAAAAACCGTCTGCATATAAGAGAAGTCATCATGTATCACATAGCTATTTGTTCCTTGTAGGTTATAAATCACAGATTATTCTCTTAAACATTTATATTTTCCCATTTCTAGAGTATGCCTTGGAATCAGTCTGTCCCAATATCTGTGCTAAGGAGAGACTGGACTGTATGACACATATAAATAGCTCTCAATAAATCAGTGGTTGAGGACTGAAGAACAGAATTTCAGTATGTTTTGAAAAAACAAAAAGTGAGGCTTGCACATTGTACTTCTATTTGGTGTTACTGCAGAATCATCATTATCCATATTTCAACAAGTCTAATTCAATTTTGCAGGGCGTCACAAATGCTGCTCAATGAAGGAATATTTTCTGAGTTATTTTTGTTTAAGATAGTTTAAGAAGATACAATATGTCACTGTCACACAAACACAACCCTTTATTAAAGAAGCATTTTTAGCATAATTAATATTTTATGTCTTAGATGAAGCCATAAACATTGTATTGTAAAGTTACTGAAGAGTAATACCTGTGGGAAATTATTGTTAATTCTCACTGCTGTCAATTCTCTTACCTCCTTTTAATTGGCTAGTTTTAATCTGCTCTTTGTGGGAAAATCAGATCATTCAGCTTAATATAATTACATGCAAAAAGAGTCAACAAGCTCTAAGTAAAGCCCAAATTATTCTCCTATGAGTCAAATGCATGAGCTTTCATACACTTATACAAACACCATACACATTATGGCATTTATGTTGGGGGGAAGTGAAAATATATTTTGTTTAATTGTTTTCTTCACATCCTGGACTTTGGCCATTATAGCAAGTTGAAATTAAGTATATGTAGTTTCTAGATAAGTTATATTTTACTAAATTTGGGAAGATACATCGTTCAATTATCAAAGAAGAGAATTACAAAAGCAACCACAAGTAGACAAATGGTAATAAGCAAAATTTGCAGAAGAAACATGAAATAAAGAAACTGTATGGTTTTATTTCTCCTAAGATGAAAACTGTGTTCATTTTCTTATTTTGATCTACAAAATGAACACCCATATTTCAGAAGCACAGTGTAATGACAAGAATCACAGGAATTATAATCAGAGATCCTGAATTTTAATTGAGAAGTTCCTAAGTGCCTGGTATGTGCTCTTGGGTTTGCAAACAGCAACCCTCTCTCACCTAATACTTCTTAAGATCCTGAAGTGAAAGGCAACAGACTTTATTTCACAAATGAAGTAAACTGAGGCTCAGCAAGTGAAGCTGCAGATATGACTGCAAAACCTGTACAAGTAATTGCTCACTGTCCTCCACTGCCTTTCCCTTAACATGTGGCAAGCTCTCTGACCTTGGCCAAGCTATACAACTTTTGAAGACAACACTGATATATTCACATCTCCCTCAATCCACACATTAATCTCATAATGAATTCATTTAACAAATATTTACTGAACATCTACCAAGACGAGCTCACTGTGCAAAGAACTGAAAATACACAACTGTTAAAGAAAATTTATAATATCTGTTAAAGGAATTAGATGAAATAATTCACAAATAGTTTGTAGATATAAAATGATAGTATGTTTCCATGTTTGCTCATCTGCCATTTGATTTTAGTTAGAACTGTGTAGACCAGGGACGACTGTTGGCCCCAAACAACCCCAACCCTGGCAAAGGTGATCTAATGCAAGAACTCTCCCCAGTGAGGTCCTCTATATCACAGTGACTGACTTAGTCAAGCAAATCTGGTCTCAGTGAGTTAAGACTGTCAGATACCCAAGAAGAGATCCTCAGAAAGTAGGAGCAGGAAGAGCAGGCAGCCCGGCAGAATGACTGTAAGGATTTTGGAAGTTCTTTTGCATTCTGAATGGCATTCCAATTTTTGATGCCATCTATCTTGCACCCATGAAAATGTTTTGCTTACTTGCTCCCATGGCCAGAAAGTGTCTCAGGCCTTTGAGTCTTTCAGCTTACATATTTTAACTTACTTTCAAAACCATAAAGCATATACATATGAATTGTCACCACCAGTATAATTACTGACAAGTGCTGCTGCTTGGCCTGATTTCATTAAATAGCAAAAGATTTAAATTTTTGGCGAGTATGTGCTAATCTCCTTATGTGGCTATATTCCAGGATTATCTTTCAACGGTTCCTTTCTAAAATAATATTAAGCTCTTTTCTTGGTTTGCTTTAATCCATTTAGCAGCCCACAACTCTGAACCAATTAGTGAGAAATATTCTTAGTGACACAACTGTCAGTATAATTGTTAAGATTTATCTGAAGATAGATTCTTATATCTTATTTTTAGTCAGTTTTCCTGAGGTATACTTTATGAGCAGTAAAATTAATGAATTTTAAGTTTACAAGTCCCGTAACCACTAAAACTGTCATAATGCAGAATGCTTCTTTCACCCCAAAATTTTCCATTGCGTCTGTTTGCTCTTAATCTCTCTCCAACCCTTGATCCATGACCACCAGGGATTTGTTTTCTATCATCATAATTTTGATTTTCCTGGAATACTATACACATGAAAATGCAGCATGGGGCCTTTAGCATCTAGCTTCTTTCACATAACACTTTTGAGAGTTATCTGTATTGATAATTGCATTTTATTAATTGCTGAGCAGTATTCAATTGTACATGCATATCACATTTGCCTACCACAGCAAAAAGCTAATGAACAATTGAGTTCTTTTCTGGGTTTTGACTACTATTTTTTTGTTTAAAAAGCTGCTCTAAATATTTGCATATAAGCCTTGGTGTGAATAAAAATTTCCTTTCTGTTGGGAAAACACTTAAGAATAGTAACACTGGCTGGGTGTGGTGGATCATGCCAGTAATCCTAGCACTTTGGGAGGACGAGGTGGGTGGATCACTTAAGGTCAGGAGTTTGAGACCAGGCTGGCCAACATGGTGAAACCTTGTCTCTATCAAAAATACTAAAAAAATTAGCTGGGCATGGTGGCAAGCGCCTGTAATCTCAGCTACACTGGAGGCTGAGGCAGAAGAATCGCTTGAACCCGGGAGATGGAGGTTGCAGTGAGCCGAGATCATGCCACTGTACTACAGTCTGGGCAACAGTGTGAGGCTCTGGAAAAAAAAAAAAAAAAAAAAAAAGAATAGTAACACTGGTCATATGGGAAGTATATGTTTCATTTGATAAGACACTGCTGAAATGTCTTCCAGTATAAATGAACCATTTTTGCATTCCCCTTAGTGATATGTGAGAGTTCCAGTTGTTTCACATGGTTGCCAACCCTGGGGATTGGAAGTCTTTTTAAGTTTAGCCATTCAAGTGTGTGCTTAGTGGTATCTCACTGCATTTTTAACTTTCATTTTCCTAGTGAGTAATATGTTAAGCATACTTTCAGGTGTTTGTTTCTATCCCCTTTGGTGAAATATGTTTTCAAATATTTTGCCCACGGGTTTGTTGAGTCATTTATCTTTTTATCATTGAGTTCAAAGAGTTCTTTACATATTCTGAACAAAATTCCTTTATCAGATATGTATTTTTAAAATACTTCCTCCCAGTCTGTGGCTTTTATTTTGTTTTACTGTGTCTTTTGGAGAGGAAAAATGTTTAATGTTTCTGCTTTCTGTGTTCTATTTAAGAAATATTTGTATAACCAAAGTTAAGATTTTCTTCCATTATATCTACTAGAAGTTGCACGGTTTTAGCTACCCATATTTGCATAGGGTGTGACATTAGAATCAAGGTTTATTTTTCAGATGTGGATGGCAATTATTCAACATCATTTCAAAAGTTTATTATTTCCTTATTTAATTACTTTGGTAATTTCTTGAAAATTGACTAACCATATACGTGGGGGGTCTATTTCTTGACTCTCTTTTCTATTCCACTAATCTATGTCTACCTTATGCCAAAGCCACACTGTGTAGAGTACTGCAGCTTAACATTAAGTCTTAAAATCAGTTTTGTACATCCTCCAACTTTATTCTATTTTTTTTCAAATTACTTTGGCCATTCAAACTTTTTATTTCATCTCCATATCAATTTTATACTTGGTTTGTCAATTTCCACAGAAAAACTTATGGAAATTTTGAGTGGCAGTGCATTGAATCTACAGATCACTTGTAATACTGCACAGAAGTGATACAGTATTAATATTGAGTCTTCCAACTCATAGCATGCTACATTTTTCTGTTTATTTGAAACTTTTCTAACCTTTCTCAGCAATGCTGTTTTCAGTGTTCAGACTGAATATATATCCTATTACATTTATGTGTATATATTTCATATTTTCTGATCCTATTGTCAGTGGTGATTTTTAATTTTTAATTACCAATTGTACATTGCTAGTACACAAAAATATATATTTTATACATTAGTCTTGCATACTGCGAACTTGGTAAACCCACTTGTAGGTCTAAGTAGATTTTGGGTAATTCCTCAAGATTTTCTACAAAAACAGTCACGTTAGAAGGCTCTACTGCTTCTTTTTCAAGCTGTATCATTTATTTAAATACTTATTAGGCAGACTAGGATATCTAGAAAAACGATAGACAGGAGTGCACATCCTTCTCTTCTTTCTGAACTTGGAGGAAAAGCATTTCACCATATTGGAGGATGTTAACTACAAGTTTTTCAATAACACCCTTTGTCAGTTTGCAGAAGTTCCCTTCAATTTCTAGTTTGCTCAGAACTTTGACCATGGATGGGTCCTAAATTTGGTCAAATACTTTTTCCTTTTGAAAAAAAAAAAGTTAATATGTTGAATTTCAATGCTTGATTTTTCAAATCTTAAAGCCAACCTTGCATTTTTGGGATAAATCCTATTTGGTCATGATGTATCACATTTTTTATGTATTGATATACTGATTTATTAAATTTTTAAAAAGGGGTTTGTATTTATGTATACATAAATACAGTTTAATACATATGTATTATGTATTTATGAAGGATATTGGTCTGGAGTTTTATGTTTTTGTAATGAATTTTTCTGATTTTTGTAACATAAAATATATTGGGAAGTATTCTCTCCTCTTCTATTTTCTAAAAAAATCTGTGTAGACTTGACATTATACTTTCTTTAAATGTTAGCAGAATTCACCAATGAAGATATACAGCCTTGAAGTTTGTTTGCTCATCATTTGTTAGTTTTGTTAGTTTGTTTGGTGGAAATATTTTAAACTATGAAATTTCTTTAATCAATATGGGTTATACTACATGCTATCTATTTTGGAAAATTGGGATTTCTAACAAGAGCAAGGTATCAGGAAAAGTAAATAACATATTTCTAAATAATCATCCACGGATCAGAGAAGACATGAAAAAAGGGAAATCAGAAGTTTTTCAAACTGAACATGAAAATGAAAATACATCAAAGTTTGTAAAATACAGCTAAAGCTGTGTTGACCAAGAAATTTAATTAATAGTCACTCCATTGTCTTTTGGCTTGTGTAGTTTCTGACAAGAAATCTATTCTTTTCTTTATTTTTCTGTATGATATGTGCATTGGTTTCTCCACCTGCTTTTAAAATATTCTCTTCATCACTGATTTTCAGCAACTTTATTTATTTATTTTTGAGACAGTGTTTCACTCTTGTCACCCAAGCTGGAGCCCAATGGCGCAATCTCAGTTCACTGCAACTTCCATGTCCCGGGTTCAAGTGATTCTCCTGCATCAGCCTCCCAAGTAGCTAAGATTACAGGCATCACCACCACTCCCAGCTATTTTTTTGTATTTTTAGTAGAGATGGGGTTTCACTATGTTGGCCAGGCTGGTCTTGAACTCCTGACCTCAGGTGATCCACTTGCCTGGGCCTCCCAAAGTGCTGGGATAACAGGAGTGAGTCACCATACTCAGCCAGCAATTTTATCTTGATGTGCTTGGGTTATGGTTTTCTTCATGTTTCTTCTGTTTTGTGTTCCTTCTGTTTCGTGTTCATTGAGTTTATTAGTTTGGCGGTTTGTAATTGTCAATACATTTCGAAAAATTTTTACACGTATTTTATTAAGTATTTTTCTGCGTGTCCCCCTTATTTCCTGGAACCTCAACTACATGCATGATATGCCACCATAATATCTTCCCACAGAAGATACTTTGTTCATTTTCTTTTCAGTACTTTTTCTCTGCTTCATTTTTGTTTATTTTCTAGTGCAATGTCTTCAAGTCACTAACTTTTTCTTCTAAAGTGTTATCTATTACTGCTCACATACAGTGTAGTCTTAGTTATTATGTATTTTTCATCTGTTGAGCCTGACTTGCATCTTTTCTTAACTTTCATTTTTCTCCTCATCATGCTCATGTTTTCCTCCATGTCCTACATCAAGCGTATAATTACAATACCTAATTACCATCTTTGTCTCTTATTCTTCTATTCAGTGGCATCTGAGACTTTTTCTATTGATTACTTCTCCTGTTTATGAGTCTTATTTCCTGCTTCCTTGCATGTTTAGTAATTTTTTATTGCATGTAAGATATTGCAATTTGTACAATGTTGGTTTTGGGACTTTTGGTTTATCCTTTCAAATATTATAGGACTATATTCTGATATACAGGTAATTTGGATTTGTTTATTCATTTTGAGAAATGGTTATAAGTTTTGTTAAGGAAAATCCAGAAGAGCATTTGATTTGGGGCTAATTTGGCCACACTACTGAGGTAATACTTTTCTGAGGACTCTACCCGCTGTCTTGCATAAAAGGGTTTTGTCTTATTTCTGGTAGGAACAAAGTCATTCTCTTCCTGCATGAACTCTTGAAGTTGCTCTACATACTCCTTTACATTGATTCATTCCCTCGTCTTACCTAGTTTCATCACAGTCAAGCATAGATCAATAATCTACCAAACGCTTCACTGAACCCCCCTGCAGTGTTCCAGAGCTATCTCTAGGGAGTTTCTTCCTCTCTGCTATTTTACCCTTCAAATTTCAGCTGCCATGTTCTCCCTGAACTTTGAAGTCTGTCTCTTCTACTTACAAATACTACACCTCTGTTTGGGCTCCCCTTCCCCGCACTGTTTTGAAATTCCTTCCAAATAGTAAGCTTGGGGAGTCACAGAGCTCACCTTGTTTCCCTTATTTTTTCTCTCATAAATCTCTCTCCTGTCCTTCCTATTATTATTCAATCTCTGAAACTATTGTTTCATATATTTTCATTAATTTTCTAGTTAAAGTAGGAGAGTAAATCCCATTCCTGTCATTTTATCACAGTTGGAAGTCTTTCAAATACCAACCACTCAAAATAGTCAAAGGCAGGTCTGTGTCAGTAAAGAACACACATTCACAGTGGCTAGTTTCTATTGCTTATGGAAATTATAACTGGAAGATCAGATATTTAAATTGCTACCAAAGAAACTGAAATCAGCATCAATATTTATGTGTTGTATTAAGATGATCCATCAAGTGCTCACACTTACTATCATTAGTAGTTGGGTAAGGTGACATATAGTCTCTAATGTAACATAAAATAAAGTACATAATATCATCTGTAAAGTTTTCTTGTCAAAAGTGTTAAAATAAATATCAAGTTATTTTTAATAACCTTTACTAATTTTAGAGCTGTTTATGTTCATTACAGAGTTCTCATATACCTCCCTGCCCCCACATGTGCAGAGCTGCTTTTACCATCAATATCCCCACGCAGAGTAGTACCTTTATTTTTTATTACAACTGATGAGTCTATGTCGACACATATCACTATCACCCAAAGCCCACAGTTTACATTAGGAACCACTTTTAGTGTTGTGCATTCGATGGGTTTAGATACATTTACAGTAACATGCGTCCATCATTATTTAGTATCATACAAAATAGTTTCACTGGCCTAAAACCCCTCTGTACTCTGTCAGAGAGTTGGAATCATACAGTATGTAGCCTTTTCAGATTAACTTCTTTCACTTACTAATATGCACTTAAGGTCCCTCCATGTCTTTCCACGGTGTCACAGTTCATTTCTCTTTAGCACTGAATAATATTCCATTGCTTACATGTATCCCAGTTCATTTATTCATTTACATACTGAAGGGTAACTTAGTTGCTTCCAAGATTTGGCAATTATGCATAAAGCTCCTTAAACATATGTATGCAGGTGATTGTGTAGTATGAGTTTTCAACTTGAGTAAATACCAAGGCACAGAGGTGTTTAACTTAGTAAGAAACTCGCAAACTGTCTTCCAAAGTGGGCGTTATCACATATTTAGATTAACCTTCCAGCTACTGAAAATACAGGTGATCAAATGGTTCATGAAATAAATGTGTAGATGAATCAAAGAGGGTACAATATTAGCAACTACTGATTTTATGTGATAACTACATAGGTGATACATTCTTCCAATATTCTGAAGAATATGAAAGAGTATGTCTGATTATTTTCCTAATTAAAAAAAGCTCAAAATCTTCTGAAGCTCCATGAGCAATCCTTATGGCATCTACATATAAAATAAGCCCTTATTTGTGCATCAAAAGGATAAATAGTCATTTACTAGTAAAGCACCACTATCCAAAGAAATACGTAAACTGTAATCATGTTGTTAAGTTAGCAACAAGGAATGTCATATCCTGTTTACATGCTGATAGATTTTGTGGCTCCTCAATTAAAGAATATATTATTTTTTTCTATCATGTGAAACTTGCAAATATATGGTACCAAACAGTGCTACCTTTTGTAAAACTGATTTTTATAACTCACTTTTATCATTTAGGAAATTCTGGGAAAAGTGTATAGTCACTGGGACACAGCTTCCAAAATAAATTATTCTGCCTTTTCCAACCATAAATAATTAATTTGCAAATTATAAATGAATCTCTGCATTTCAGTATAATAATAAGTATCACAGTGACATTATATCCATACACGTTGGGTGCAGGGACTGATCAAAATCTGTTCACCACATTATTAGCTCACAAGAACAACTTTCTAAACCCACCATTGTGGTGATAATTGTTTTCAATATAGTTTTTCCTTATTCTTTATTTTTAAAATAATGTCACAAACTATGGATATAAATTCCAGGCACAACTTTTGCCACTCGTTGTATGAATTTTTAGCATTACAGATACCACACCTATTAGATAAGTGCAGGCCTAAGGGGAGCAGTCTGAGAAACCAAACACCTCCCTCAAATGAAAGAAACTGAGAGTTGGGGAACTGTCCTGCCTACTTGGACTTAAACCCCTTCTGTAGTGAGAAATTCACTCCCTCAATGTAAGCAGCTGTTACATTTTAGGTTTCCATTGTTACAAAGTTTCTCTGTGGGAGGACATGCAAGCCCAGAGGGGCTGAATAAGTTTATGTTGGAACTGCCATATGCAATCAACACCAAAATCCAGGTGGTCCCATTCCAAATGAGTATGAGCTCTTTATTTGTCTCCTATGGAGTCCTACTTATAACTCTGCCTGGCAGGGGAGGATAGGGCTTCTGATTATTAGTTTATAATACTGATAATACCTCCTGTTTTAAATTCTTAGAAGTATTTCCATCATTTCAGGCAAGTCTATATACTTCTATATTGTTAGAGGTTTTGTTCATTTAATTTTAATCTTGATGCATTCACTTTCAGTGGGTTTCTTTCAATTGTACCTGAGAGAATATAATACATTCATATATACAAACTGTAAAATTAAATTTTGATAACATTTTTCTATTTGAGAATGATTTAGACATTTAATACCAATTTTCTCAAGAATTGGCATTTTATTCATATTTGTTAATACTGTTAATATGTTCTATTGGCATTTTATTCAAATTTGTTAATATTGTTAATATGTTCCATTTGTTTCTTTTTATCTTTTCTATTTTATTCAGTCATTTAGCACATATATCCTGAGAAATTAGATAGGATATAGTACTGAATACTCCCTCTTGTTTTTTTTTTTTTTTTTACTTTTTTTTTTTTTATTATACTTTAAGTTCTAGGGTACGTATGCACAAGGTGCAGGTTTGTTACATGGTATACAAGTGCCATGTTGGTTTGCTGCACCCATTAACTCGTCATTTACATTAGGTATTTCTCTTAAAGCTATCCCTTCCCCAGCCCCCCACTCTAAGACAGGCCCCGGTGTGTGATGTTCCCCACCCTGTGTCCTAGTGTTCTCATTGTTCAATTCCCACCTATGAGTGAGAACACGCAGTGTTTGCTTTTCTGTCCTTGTGATAGTTTTCTGAGAAAGATGGTTTCCAGCTTCATCCATGTCCCTGCAAAGGACATGAACTCATCCTTTTTTATGGCTGCACAGGAATACTCCCTCTTCTTACAGAGTTTATAGTCAAGTAAAGAACATGCATATGTGAAGATAAGGTCTCTTGAAGGGGATAATTGGGAAGAAAATCATTTCACCCATATTTTTAACCATCATGCAAATAGGCAGTAGAAAAATAAACTGATGCACGAACAGGGAGATTTCAGCATCGTCACAACATTAAAAGTCAAGCTGAATATTTGAGTAACTGAAAGATACATCAAAACTTCGAATTTTGAAGTCACACTTTCTACAACAGAATTATCTCATATTAAAACAGTATAGAATGGTAGTTCTCAAAGTGATTTCCAGGGTCATCGAGGGTTCACTGAGATACTTTTCAATGGGCCCCTATAGTTAGAACCATTTTTGTGACAATACTGAAATGTCATTTGCCTTTTTCATTCTCAATCTCTCATGACTATACAGTGGAGTTCCCAGAGGTTCCATGTTGTGTGATATTACAACAGTTTGAATATAGTAGAAGCAGAGAGAAGAATCCAGGTGTCTTGTAAGAAGCCAGACACTTAACAGATTTGTTAAAAAAAAAAAAAAAGAAAGTTATTCTTCTCATTGTTTTTTGTTTTGAAAAATTGGTTTTTTAATAGATATGTTATTTATGTTAACATATAATGGGTCTATTGTTTTTGAATAAATTCCTAAATAAATCTCTAAATGTACTGCTTAAATTTATAATGCTAAATTTGGCATCTACACTGCACATAATCACAAGCTCATGGTGGTCCCGTACAAGTTCTAAGAATATAAAGGGATCCTGATGCTTCAACATTTGAAGAACAGTGATACAAAATATTTTTTAAATGACAGCATGTAGCACATTTTTATGTATGACACTCTCCCTTTTTTTTCCCTCAGACATCTACAAAGTATAAAATTACACTCTAAAATTAGATCCTTTGATGGGTTAATATGCAGATGTTACTGTAATGACCAGGTCATTAAAATTTTTAAAATATCAACTGATGAAATTTAAAGGGCCCTAAAGGAACATAGAAGTTAACACTTTCAATTTATGATGAGAAAACCAAGGTCAAGACCGATTAAATGGTTTGCCATAAATCAAATTTTTAGTTAATGCAAAACTAAATCCAGAGCCTGGTTCTACTAGCCCTTGCTCTTCAAGTGATATGACTTAGATAAAATACTCTTTATTCATAATCAACAAAATTATCATATTAAGATATTTTCAAGTATAAATTATTTTCAGGCCTCTATTTATAAACCAGAAAAAACAAAATCATAGATTTTAAGCAACAGGTGTACATATTCCTTGCTATAGGAAATCTGCATGTTTTACTGATTCATCAGTCCTCCATTGTATCATTTCTGCAATTATTTACAGTGAGACAGCAGAACTTCATGAACAAAACTCCTCAAAAAGACTGATGATACCCTTCTTCCTTCAACAATTATTCAATGGATGAATGTGTGCCCTACTTTTAACCCACATATAATCTGAACATTAAAAACATAATAACCAAGATGATAATGTCTAGATCACTAAGCTAAAAATTTTAAAAACCATACTAATTGTGACTAATTATATAAAATCCACTTATACACATACACACATGCCATGTACAATTAATTAATGTTTCTTCATAGTTCACTGCTCCATTCTTTCTAACTAGAATTTCAATGAGGTTATAAAGAAGAAACAAAAGCAATAATAAAAAAGGCTAAATATTAAATCTAACAACTGTCGTGATGTTGACAGGTTTCAACTCTGTGACTTATTGACATTGTGGTTTTTAGAGTTATCAGAAAAAATGATCAATATATTGAGTGAACAGAAATCTTTAATAAGTTTATATTGTCACAGCAAAGAAACCATGCATTAATTTCTTCAGAGTATTATTATAACAACATGTAGTAGCAAACTGAAGCTGCATTTCCTGTTTACTGCTGCCGAAGAAACAGGAAAACAAGTGACAAAGCAGTAAACAGGGCCAAAGGGAGGGGAAAGAAAGGAAAGAAGGAGAAAGGGAAGAGAAGGAGAGAGGAGGAAAAAGACTACAGACTAGAAAAATTGGAAGAAGGGACAAGAAGAAAGTAGAAGGAATGAGCTGTGAGATCACAATTAGCAAAAGACTCAACTTATCAGATAGACGGACCGCAGGAAACTATTGACTCTCAGGCAGTAAAGAAAGGTCTGGACTGCTTAAAGCAGGCCATTTAAATGCCAAAGGACAGAAATGACAATCTAGATAAAAAAGTCCAAACACATAAAGCAGTAAGGGTAAAACTGAAAGCAAAAGATTAAAGAACAATTTTACTTCATGTATTCATTAAGAAGTCTTTCTCTTCACACAAATAATCAGCAGGCCAGGAGAAAGTAACTCAATAAATTTCTATTATTAAGCCATGCACTTCATAGTTCTTTGATACAGCAATCCGAGCAAACACATAGAAGGACTCTCTTCGTACCTCTTGCTCATTCCTCCAGGCACCCTGCATGTGTCATCGTATATAATTCTCCCTGTACCTTCATCAAGTAGGCATTAATCTAAACTCCACTTTAGCACAAATGGGGAAAATGAGGCACAGGGAAGTGATGCTAATGACTTACACTCCAAAAGTGGCCGAGCCAAGAGTCAGACTTAGGCAGTTTAAACTGTGTTAGTTTAGCCACTACACACACTGCCTCTCACAGATGACAGCAATTTCTAAGAGACAAAATATCACCAGGTTCTGCTACTACATCTTCCTTCTACAAGCTGCTCACTGTTCCTCTCACTGAAAACCTTCTTTCCCCCTATGATTCCAAGCTACTCCTGCTTCTCATTTAGCCTTCCCTGGGATGGACTGTGCCTCTTCCATGTGCTACACCAGAGAAACACCACATAGTACTGTCATTGCTCTTGAATGGTATGTTTCTACCAGCAGATTCTGAGCTCCCTGGGGAATATGAAATTGGGTCTCACTTAGTCATTTATATATTTGTGGTCCCTAGAAGTGAGCTTAGCACATCAAAAGGACTCAATACATACTTATCAAGTGAGTAAATTAATGCTAAGGGAAGCCCCAAGGAATTTTGTAGAAACCAACTTTATTAAACACTAACACATATACATGTGCCTATTAAAAACACACACTGTGTGTAATTTATATATAAATATATTTAATATGATAGGATAGAGAAAATTTTAGTAGGATTTACACCAAGAATATAATATTGGTCACCATTAAACTTATGAGTTAAACTTGTATGTGAAAATGGAAGCATTTTAATCTCTTTAAAATTTCCTTCAAAGCAAATAGAAATTATTTTATAAACCATTTCATACATTATTGAGTTAGGTATTTCAAAAATTGAGATTCATGTTACCTATAATTGTAAATTGAAATACGGAGAAATTGATCTACTAGAAGTCAAAAATACAGTTTAAACAAAGTGAAAAAGCAGTTTTCTTCAGCATGATAATAGCAGCAGAATAAGGTGATGTTTTTCTTCCAATAAGTTCTAAGCTGCCAAACTAATTTTGATTATAAATTCCCTAACAACTCTGAAATGCCATGGGGAAGTGAGAGGTCAAAGTCAGATGTGTAAGCTGAAAGAAGTGACTGGAGATTAGAAATGCTGCTTCACATATAAATATAATGACATTTAGCATCTAACTCCTATGATTTCTAAATAACTGAGTAGGCAATGAGAAAATATGTTCATAAATGTAAACACGCTCACAACATGATGCTCATATCTGTTGGTTTCTTTAAAGGCAACTTCTCTCCATTAGGTTTATTAAATATGATATTTATTCCTTTGTAAACATACTTATAACAAAAAATGGTGTGTAAGAAGAGAGAAATTAAAGGTCTTTTCAAGCCCTAGAGACAAATATAATACCACCCAAATCAATACACTTGCTTTCAATTTTGTTATGATGCTCGAAGCTGTGAGTGGGCTTAAAAGTCACCTTGTCTATGTTTTGCTTTCTCTTATCTGGTTATTTCTAGAATTCATATGCAAAATTGGAAGAGCAAGAGCAAAGAAACCAACAAAGATCATAAAAATGGAAAACACGGCCCTTCCCAGCATGAAAGTCAGAATTTAGCAGGATCCATGCTATAGAACACAGTAAAAGATATAAATTATAAAGACAATTTACAAACAGGACAAAGTTAATTTCGGAAGTTAGAGAATTAACAATAGATAACATAAAATCATTTCTTTTTAATAAAAAGTCAAAAAACAGGTTTTATTAAACAGTATTTTACCTTTTCTCTTTGGGTTTCTTTTCCTCACTTTAGTTTTTTGTAAAATTTAAGGTGGTAAAAAAAAGTCCAATAATCACACCTCTAGAGATCACAGGCTCACAAAGCAGACAAAACTAGTTTTGAAGCCATGTTCTGCCCTTTCTGCACCACTTAATATCAGGTAAATTCCTCTCAAAATAATTGCTTCCCCACCTGTGAAATGGAAATAAAATTAACCCACCTCTAAGACTGGTCTGAAGAATCACATGAAATCAAGGCTTCAAAACCAACTCGCATAATGTGTCATAATTATAAAGAGTACCCAGCAAATGTAAGACTCTAAAAGTGGGTGAAGAATAAGAAAGACAAGAGAACCCTCTCATCCACCTGCAGCAACAGAATGATGTAAATAATGCTGGATAAATGGAATCTCTCTTTTTGTTAAAAACATATTGCACAGAATAGTCCTAAAAAGCACTTAGTCACATTCCATCAAATTCTTCCTATAACATTCCTATTTCTTTGGAGTTCTTCCTTGTCATTAAAATAGGTAAAGGGATTATCACCAAATTAAAAAAAAATACAAGAGTACAATATTTTTGGCTGACTCTCTCTATATTTCCATACATATGGAAAACAGACCAATAGCATTAATTATTCATGCAGTAGGCAAAATAATTCTTAGGTTCTTACACATTTCCTTTTGACCAGGTATAATGGTGGTTATCAGTGATGATCACAGTGGGTTTTTCAATCTCAGGTGACACAAATAACCACGCACTGTGTGAGAGGACCACAAATGCAGTCTGCATGAGCTGCAATGGGAACTTAGGCACAGGGAGTCTGAAAAAGTGGGGGCTTCAGATAGAATCATCCTAGCAACTGTTGAAGAAAAGATGGGAGTGGAGAGCAGAGCTGCCCCTGGGACAACTCCATGTGCTTTAAAGATTTAAAGAAAGATAGTCCTTCTTCAATATGATTACAGGAGCATGTTTTAATATACCGATTCTATTGGAGAAACATGATTTACTGTTTTGTTGAAATAATACACAACACTCAAATGAATGTGTGAATGTGAGTGGGTGTGTTTGTGGTGGGGTGGTATCTGAGTCTGTATGAGGATGTGCATTTGTGTAAGTCTGTGTGAGTATCAAGGCCAGTGTGTGTTAGGGTATGAGTGACTGTGTGAGAACATGTGCATGTGTGACTATGAGAATGTGTGTTGCTGCATTAGTGTAAGTGTGTAGAGGGACCTTTATAAGGTCCAGGTAACATGTGAATGGTGCCCCTTAGATGTGGTGTTCTTGTGCACTCCCAAACCCACAAAACCATAAGTGGCTCTCCCAAGAAGTGACCTAACTAGAGATAGGAAGAAGAAATAAACCATGCCACCCCCTAATGAAGATAACCTTTATCAGCAGTGGCAATCTGTTGAAAGGAAGGGGATACAATGATCAATTCAAGACATTTCTGAAAGAGAATGCACAACGATCCCTAGTGATTTGGCCACTAAGTGAAGTTGAGAATGGGCAAGCATAGGATAATAAATATCATATTATCAGGCATACATTTTCTCCAAAGCTTAAAAACTACCCATGGGATTTGGGACTTCCTCTGTTTTACAGGAAAATGTATAGCTAGAAACGTTGGCTGTTCCAGATAACAAAGTTAATGGATGATGAAATTGGTGTTTGAATTCAGATCAGTCCACTTTCAAATCAATACTTATAGTCACTTCCCCATAGCCATTTACCAAGGTCAAGGATTTGGGAAATGGAGAATGATTTGAGGAGAAAGATAAGGAATCAGTAAATTTCCTTTCACACCTGCTAAGTTTGAAATGTCCATGAGGATCTAAAGGGATTCTAGTATTGGAGTCTCTGCCTCACTTACAGGCTAAGGCTGAAATTTCTGACTCAGCAAATAGTGTTGCTGGTTTCAGGCATGTATTCCGCTATTTAGATAAATGTGCACCATGAGTGCAGAGAAGAAAGAGCATTTATTCTAAAGCACTGGATGTTTCTCCTTAAGAGCACTTCCTACACAGTCTCTGTTTAACCAGAAGCATCGGCTGCCTTAGGGAGGATTTGAATTAGTAGACCAGAAAGACAAGGAAAAAGACAATCGAATGAAATATTCAATTTTCAAAACAGAATTTTTGAGTCTACTTCAGCCAATCTTTGTGGAAGGGGAAAGAAGTTTTCTACATTTTGAAAGCTCCCTTTCACACATCAAGCAGGAAACCTGGCTACTCAGATCATCTGGTTTTAGTGGCAGATATGATGTAAGGTAGGGGGTTCTCAAACTTTGTCAGATCACAAATCACCCGAAGAGCTTGCTAAAATGCAGCTTGCTTGGGCCTCTCCTTCTGACAATCTTATTCAGTTGGTCTGGGGTAGAGACCAAGTATTTTCATTTTTAACAAGTTCTCATATGATGCGGAGTTGCTGGTACAGAAAACACTTCAAGAATCATTCACATAAGGAAAGTTTTTTCCAGATACTAAGCCTTTCAAGGAAAGAAGAAAGGGGATTTGCAAGGGAGAAAGGTAGCTTGAAAATGATACACGAGTTTCTAAGAAGATATCAAAGACCTTCAGGCAAGAGGGTGGAAACCTAAAACACAGAAACTTCAAATACCCCCAGATATGGCAAGCAATAGACAGGCTAAGATAGGGTTGGTCCCCTGCTACCTGTGTACATACAGCATGATGCCAAAGCAGTGACACAGGAGAGGGATGTGGAGGTCCCTAGACAGTGATTCTGTCTGCCCTGAGTTTCTGTGCAGGAGACCCAACGGTTCCTGTGTGCTCTGGAAAAGATGAAACATGCCAAGAGGAAGGACAAAGAATGGACAATCCAAGGACTCAGAGAGATCAGGGGCTGGCAAACCTTTTCTGTAAGGCGCCTGAGAGTAAATATTTTAGACTTTGCAGGACATACAGTCTTTGTTGCAACTACTCACAACTGCTGTTGTAGAAGGAAAACTGACAGCTTTAGCCAACAAGCTAAATGGCTGGATTTAGCACGCAGCTGCTGGGTTTTGCTTGTATGCTGTAGTTTACCGACCCCTGCTATGGAAATCTCAAAAACCAGAGGAAAAGGAACTTCCGCCTCAACAGCATGTATGAGCCTTACAACCCCGTAATGGCCAGACCTCGGTGGGCAAGAACACAAGATACCAGGCAGCTATATCCCAGAGGACATCAATGAGGACAGAGACAGCACACAAACCAGAAGGAACTCCCTCTCTCATCATGAGAACATGGGAATTCAGCCCTGCTCCCTGGACCATCTTGGGAAAGAAAGAGAAAGGAATGTGGACTCACTTAGAGAAAAACATTCCTCACATGAAATATGAACTTTAAATTGACTGAGGATTTAGTCAACTGCAATTGAATTCCTCTGAAATAAAACAATAAAAACCAGAAGTAGTGGCTGAAATAGCTTAACTTAGCAAAGTTGTTTTCTGTCTCCATCATTGAGGACAGGGTCTTGTTATTGATAAATAAAGCAGAACAGCACTTTTTGTATGTCTGAGTGTGATGTGTAAATATCAACCCCATTTCAGGAGAGAAGAAATATCATTTCTTTCATCCTGTAAGTGCACAGGGTCCTGAAAAAATTAAAGTCAGGATATACAATACTTCCTCAGAGCAAATGATGTCAAAAGTAGAGGTTGCCTTAATTCCTCATATTTACTGCTTTCAGAGCACCTGTCAAACTTTATCATGAGCATTCTTTACTTTTTCAAATTCTCACCACTACATTGAGAGTCTAAATTACAGGAATTACTTAGAATGCATTTTTTTCAGATTCCTGCACAGAGTAGGTGTTCAAATTTTTTGCTGAGTTTATGTAATTTTTACATGACTACAATTAAACTTGCTGCTAGGAAACCTCCTCATTAACCTCTTCATCTACTTTAAAAGTCACAATGTAGAAAGATCTTTGTGGTTTATCACACACACATATAATTATTTTCAATTATCTTTAACAAAAAAAGTTGTGTTTAGAAATTTCTCTTTCCAGAGGGCTACTGAGAACTTTCATCTGAGTCAGTCTGTTAAATGACTAATCTTAGAAATTCTTTTGCATCTCCACTTCCCATTCTTTCTCTCTCTTCTCTCTCTTTTTTTTTTTTTTTTTTTTTTTTTTGCTATCTTGTGACACTATTTCAAAAACCAGGAAAACTAATACAGAGTTGGATTATATAAGTAATTTCAGCTTAGGTAAAGGGTTCCATTAAAAGTTTCTCAGCTCCAAGAATCATGTTTACAGAACATAAAGCACAGGCACAATTTGTCTAGCAAGACTTCTTATTGTACACAACTATTGAGTTTCAAGAACAGAAAAAAAGAGAGAAAGTGAGAATGAGAGAGGTGTTATCTCTCTTTCTTTGCAAACCAATCAATCTTCAAAAGGAAAGGAAAGGGACCTCTCTCTTCCAAGGAAGGCTGACTGAAATGAGCCCCAAGCCCTATTACCCCTGTAAGAATGAACTGAATGGATCCCGCCTCAGGGAGCTTTGCCTGCCAGAATCAACCTGCTTCCTGCAGAGATAATGAGGAGGTGCAGCAGTGAAAAAGAGGCAACCATCCTCAAAGCCCATTCTCTCCTCACCCCAAACACTGATGGCAAAGATAGGGGCCAAGGTCAGGGACCTATCAGAAGCCTTCAGTGAACTGAGTTATTCCAGGCAGATGGAAGAAAGCCAGGAGAAATAAATGCTAAAATCTTTCACTTCAGAACTTTTCTGAATCAGTCAAGATGAGAGCAGGGAACTAGTATGTCCAAATATAAACATTTTATTTGAAGTTATTTGCTTATGCTTAGGATATTTTCTGAGAGACTTAAAAATATATCAAATGTCTCCATAAATGGTTTAAAATAAATGAGGCTAAATATATGAATTCATTTTCTTAAGCTTCTTATATCCATACACTGAAACTGAAAACACACTATATAGTTTCATATGCTTTAAAAATACAAAAGGTTCCCCAAATATACTTTACTTACAAACTATGTATCCCCCATTTGTTAATTTTTATCAGCTTAAGATGTTCTCTAAGAACAGAGAGAAGCATCTCAATAATTGTCACTAAAAATATGAAGCACCATGCAATTAATGCCTTAGCACAGAGTAAGCAAGCAACAACTATTTTCTGAAGGACCAATGGCAGATGCATTTTCTGAATATGCATTCTTTTGTACCGCATTTCCTTATTTTTGTAATTTGAACAATGTATCCACTGTGGATTTATATAAATTTAAAACATTAAACAGTTGGGTACAGTGGTTCATGCCTGTAATCTCAACCCTTTGGGAAGGTGAAGCAGGAAGACCACTTGAACCCAGGAGTTAGAGAGCAGCCTGGGCAACAGAGTAAGACACTGTCTCTATAAAAAATATCAGAAAATTAGCCAGGGGTGGTGATGCGTGCCTGTAGTCCCAGCTATTTGGGAAGCTGAGGGTGGCAGATCACTTGAGCCCAGGAGGTCGAGGCTGCAGTGAGCTGTGATCATACCACTGCACTGAAGCCTGGGCAACAGAGTGAGACCCTATTTCAAAAATTAAAAAAACAAAAACAAACAACTAAAATATCACTGCATGATCTGAATACAGCTCATAAAACACTAAACACTGCTGTTTTCTTCTTTTGCTTATAGGCCAGCTCAGTTCTTCCCCTCTCCCATTTATCCATTCACTTCCTCATATCCCTACTGAGCTCCTATGACTTTGATAGAGATAGGCACATGCAATGAATGATGACAGGCACAATGAGATCTGGGATAAGTACTTATTATTTTGCATTCCTAGAATTTTCTCCCAATGTCACAAATGGTTTGGGTGAGATTGTCAATTACACTGCCTCATCTACTCCTGAGCAACTAGAATGGACCTATTTATAGCCAATCTTACTATTCTATTCTCCTCCATGGTAGGATTGCTCAAAAAACAGAAATGTTGTCAACCAAGGCTAATCATATTCCTTTCAGAAACGTTTGATATATGCATTTTGTAGAAAGAGGAACTCCTTGACTCTGGCATGAGAAATCAGGTAAGCTAAGAGCTGTGAATGTCGATCATTTGTACGTTGTACAAAGTGTTGAGAACCTGTTTCAGAATGAGCAAAATAGCGGGATATAGAATAAAGAGTAGGAGAAAGAGAGGAAGAAAAAGAAGGACAAAGAGTAGAGAGGAGCAATAAGGGAGAGAGGAAGCATGGATGAGACTTAGAATGACGGGAGGCACAGGAGTTAACACTGAGCATATCATTTCAGCTTCTGCTTCCAGACATGCCTGAAGCCAGTGATTCCCTGGACTTCCATGTTAAGTGAACCAACAAATTACGGGATAAACTAATTAGCATAATTTTTTGACGCCTGTCACTGAAAGATTCCTAATTCATAGCACAATTTCTGACCTCAGCGTTAAGACACAGCTACATAAAGCTAATGACAGTCATTCTGCCTTTTATTATGAAGGTTAAAAATGATATCCCATAGGAAAATACAAAGAGCAGCTCATAGGAGCTCAGTCAGAACTGGAGAAAGTGGACAGCCTCTACGCAAGATGTGGATGAACACACATAAAGGATAAGACAAAGGGCATTTCAAGTGGAGGGATGCGTGCAAGTGAAAAGCAGCGTGGCAGGCACTGTTCTTTCACTGGCGTGGCAGGCACTGTTCTTTCACTGGCCCAGTCCCCACTTGCATTCCTTTCTCTCTGAGCCACCTTCCAAGTAAGGACAGCCATGACTGGGTGTTGGCCAATGAGATGTGAAACAAAGACTGCTGTCGTCAGCCTCTGAGAAAGCTTGTAATTTCCTGAAAAGAAGAAAGGAGTGACAGGAGGGTGGGGGGAAGGACAGGACAATCGAGTACAGCCCTTTACTCATGCCCCATTCCACATCTCTTTTTTCCTTGCCTGGAACATGGCAGAGAGTTGAAGGTGCAGCAGCCTTCAACTGAGGCTTCAACTATCATGAGGACAAATGTTCACATAGTAAAGATGATATGGCTGAGAGGGAGAGGATCTTGGGTCCTTAAAAGCGTCCCTAAGGAGTTACATTACCTCTGAACTGGCTGCCTACCTGTGGACTTCTTCTTATAGAAACACCAACAGCAGGCTTGTATGTTCTGTTACATGAATCATTCTTAACTGATACGGGAATGTTAGAAATAACAGCATGTGTGATGAAAAACTGGAACTGACAACCAGCAGTTCAACACTTTTATGTTCAAATGTCTGCCCTGAGTAGCTGAGACCTGCGCTGAAACTTTGAAGTACTTAGAGAATGAGCACACTCAAAATAACACAGAGTTTAGGCAACTGGGGGGCATGAAGCAGTGAGTTGAATCTGGAAAGAGATTGAGACTAGACTGGATAATCCGGAAAATCATGCCGAGGAGTATGATTTTATTTGGTACAGTGCATCTGAAATGTTTCATCTGTGAAGATAAGACATGATACAATCATGAGTCCATTGAGTCAATTGATAAGAGTAAAAAGAGCCTTCAAAAATCCTCTATACATTAGTATGCAAACCAAGAGGAACTTCACAGTATACTACAATTAATATTGGTTTCGTGACCTTCTAGTGCCTTTAATTTACCTCCGAAGTTTTATTTTAAAAGTTAAGAATATTTAGGTTTAAAATTCAAAGCCTGTAATTAGATTAGTTATTAGATCACTGAAAACACCCGGCTTTTCACAGAAACTCTTTGCAAATATGTGAATGAGACAAAAGATGGATCAAGTTTTTCTAAAAATAACATTCAGAGCAGGAAAATGACTTACATGAAAAAAACTTTAAGTATAATGACACCAAATGGCAGTTAAGGTATTAAGCATAAAAATTTTGGAGTTAATGAAAAGTCGGAACTAGAAAACAAACTATTAGAGTATGGTTTCTGGCTTACTTTTAAGTTAATACATTTTATTTGACATTTTTAGATTTTATCATTCTTAATTATCTGTTAAAATGTTAAAATGGGCAGCTCAGCTTTCTTTTTCTCTTTGCAGCAGAGAGCTAATGGGTGAACTGTCCAGCTATCCTGAAATGCAGGCCCTTTTTCAATTACTTGAACCATTATTGAAATTAATGCTTACCCTTTCATATGTGCAGGCAGAAAGGATGCAGAAAGCTGTCTTTGTGGATGCATTATTCCATTTCCAAACACTCCACAGGGCACAAATGCTCCATCCCAGTATTTCTCTAAGTGTAAAGTCTGCTTTTCAGAATAAATCATTTGCACACAAGCTGGCAGGCATAATACTCTGATGGACAAGAGCAAAGACCAACTTTCCCTTCCTCGTTCCTTTCAAGTAGAAAAATCAATTGTAGATGGCCTTTCTGATTTGATATTTTTTGACATATATACAAGAAAATAACTTTTCCTATTGCTGACTTAAAATAGAAACTTAGAAACATTGCTTGAAAACACGTTTGCAATTTTTTAAGCAGGAGCAGTTTTTCCACACCTCCCACAATTTACAGCAATCCTTTTGAAGACAGAAATACTTCCATTTATTACAAATTTTATTCTACAATGCCCTGTTCTTTTATAAATAGTTGCAGGAAAATATATGCTGTCTAGATTTTATAGATCAAATTTTACATTTAAATATTTCACTTC
This sequence comes from Mandrillus leucophaeus, assembly GCF_000951045.1. Taxonomy (NCBI): domain Eukaryota; kingdom Metazoa; phylum Chordata; class Mammalia; order Primates; family Cercopithecidae; genus Mandrillus; species Mandrillus leucophaeus. The sequence continues at coordinate 1,227,428 of NW_012104798.1, forward strand.
TGGATCCTTTTGGAAGCAAAATGATTTTTTAATTCATAACCTTGATTCCCAAAGCTTTTAAATCTACATAGGAAGTGTATATGTTTCTTCCTAGATTTCTCTTTTGGTGGGGAGGAAGGGGGTCTTCCTGGAATTAATTTTATTGACTGCAGTTTTAAAAAATATTATTGTTATCATCAACTTCCCTCACATTTCCAGAAAATTCTGATTAGAAATACATAGCTGTGTTGTAAGAATTTTCCCAAACTGAATGCCCAATGGAAAACAGGTGTTCCTACTTTTACATTACCATGGGAGAGAAGTGAAACCTAAAGACAGAAACAATATTAAGCAAACATAGATGTACATTCTCTTCTGCTTATTCTCCTGCTCTGCAGAAATAATTATGGTAATGCAGAAACACTACTATAGTTTATCTCTGTAGATTAATGGAACATACCTTTGTTTTATTTTGTTTTCAAAATGGCATTCTGGCTTAATCTTATTTTTATTTTTTGCTATACATGTTATATATCACACACTTGTTTCAAATTAAGACAAGGGCATAAATCACAAATATTTGTATTCTCTAATTTTAATGTCAGATTGTTTAGTCTATATTACTTGCTCATGAGATTCACTGTAAATTCCCCATTTAAAACAATATATATTTTTAATTCGGTATATGAAGCAGAATCCAGTTCTATTATTTATTGTTATTCAGTTGCTTTTATTATCATGGTTCAATAAGCCACGAGTGCTCTTATTGTTTCAGTCTCAGAAGGTGTACTTAACCTACAGACCCAGTCCCAAAGCAGTTTTTAAACATTAAAATTCCTTTTTTTTTAAAAAAAATTCATTTCTCTTGGAAAATAAATTTTAAAGGAAACATTTTAATATTAAGAAAAATAATACAGCCAATATTTAAGTTCTAGAACAGAAATATTTGGCTAAATATATTAATTTATAAAAAGTAAACAAGAAAGCAAAGCCTCTGAGATTAGGATGAAGCAAAACCTTCAAGAATAACCTTCAGGAAAAATACATGTTTATGCGTTTAATATAGTTTTAACATAAAAACCTTACTTTTTAAGTGAATAAACATATTTATGTGAGCTAAAAAGATACACACTTAAAAAAATACAAAAAAGTAAAATAGCACAGAATATAAAAATTATATAAACACAAATATTTAATTAAATAAATAATAAAAAATTAATGTTTATATTAATACAAATATCCATTTAAATGAACGCATGCAACCCAGACCAAAATTGTAACAATTCATAAAGCTGCTTGGAAAATCGGTCCATGAAAAACAAGCTGTCCCTTTGCTTTCCCCCACAGTCCATAGAACCAGCTAAAAGTTTACAAACTGAGAGCTCGCCTCTTCCAAGGTACCCTTGTCAGGTTCCCTTGAGATTTTGCTGCTCTGTGTTCCCGTTACGAAGCTCTCTCCTCTGCCTTCACCCACCCTCTGCTCCCCAACTGACTCGAAGCCCCAGCCAAAAGTTACTAACTAGGCAAACAGAACCATCCTTGATAAAATGGTTTAAATCTCCCAGAGAAACCAGTATGTCCTTTGTCCTGGGCACTCTCACCTACCTCAGGGAAAAGGTCATCCCGTGCAGAGGAGGAAAAAATGGAGCAGGAGGGAAAGCATGGGCTAATTAGGCTGTCCCTTGGAAAGTACTTTTCACCAAGAGAACTTGGCCATATTTTGAAAATTCTTTCTTAATACAGTGTAGCAAAATGAGCAGGAAGCATCATGAATGGTGTATTGTGAATTAAGGTCGAAAATAATTTTAAACATTTTTGAATTTAAACTTTCTGAATATGATTGTTAAAAAAATATTTAGGATATATTTAGAGAAAGTCATTGGGCTGTACACCCAGAAAAAGTGAATGCTTTTTATGTAAATTGTACATCAATAAACCTGAATGTTTTCTTTGGAAGAGAAAAAAGAAATAAAAATTAAAAATAAAATATATTTAGATATACCTAGCATTTCTTATGCAAAACTGTTTTATGTTGTAGAATCTTTAAAGGTATTAGCTACTTTAAAAATTCAACATGCCATTTTAATGTTACACATTGTAACATTACGTAGAAAGTAGCTAATTACATTCAATCAGGAAAGGCCAACATATTAGGTTTGTATAAAAGTAATTGTGGTTTTTGTCATTACTTTTAATTGAAAGTAATGCACCAACCTGTATTTAATGCACTGATACCTCATCACTAACATTTTGTAAGTTTGGATTTAATGCTACTGTTAACATTAATGAAGTGATGTGTACAATCTCAAGAGAGATCCTGAAATCTAATATTTTAAATATGTTGTCCTCCAATTTTAGCTTTATTTTTTATTAGTACTATAAGTTTTAGTTATTTACAGCTAAAAAAGTTCCTTGATGGATGGGTGGATGGGTGGATGGGTGGATGGATGGATAGGAGGCAGAGCAAGAGGAGGGAAAAGCTCTAATAATAAAACCCAATATATGAAATGAATATACCTCAAGTGTATCTGGTTGAAGAAGATACGAAATTCTCTAAGAAATTTCTAGAGATCTTTAGGATATCGTTTGAAAACCACTCACCTAAGGAGCGTTAATATTAGTTAAAAATACATACATCCTAAGGTTTTTAAAAACTTCTGTAAAACTAAGAATGTCCTGTAAGGTAAATTAAATACTAAATATTGAACACGCTGATTATAATTTGTTAATCAGCTCTCATTAGCATTTATTGAGAGATATGGTTGATGTATAATAAAAATATGGATTCATTTCTACCCCTCAATTTGTTTGTTTGCAAAACAAGGGTGATGGCTCACAGAGTGAGTTCACAGGGTGTCACAGGTTGACTTTAAAAATTAAATGAATTCATACATGTAACATGGGTAGAGCACTGACTGGCACCTAGTAAGCTCTCAATGGTATCTCTTTTTTAAAACAATCATCTCTTACAACTATTATTGCTTCTGAAAGAATAGCATGTACCATGCACAGTTTTTCATAAATGTTATTAAGAAATCTAATTCAGCCACCCCACAGATCCTGTTTTTAATTTAATCACATATTTTTAATGTAATTTACACAATTTTCACAATTTTAATTTACATAATTTTATTTAATTTATATAATTTTAAAAATGTTACTGAATTTTTCTACTATTGAGTCACTCTATGCTTCCTATAAAGTAAAAAATGAAATCAAAGTTATTGCTCTTAATGAATCACAGTACAAAGAAAACTGATTTACTAAGTAACCTGTTAAAAGAAAGGTTTATATCTATAAGTTGGATTCCTGAGGCTCTTCTCATATTTAAAACCCTCTTGCATTTGTCTAGATGAAATGAGGTCATGAAACCATTTAGAAGTTCCTAGGGGAAGATCTAGCCAAAATGACAAATGACTTATCTCTCACTTTCAGAGACTTCTAAAACTCCCACTAACGTATAAGTGTTCCTGTATTCAGCTTTTTACAGGGCAGAAAGAAAATTAAAAAGGGACAGATAATAGGCATTCAGTTGACATCTGTTGAACTTTTTGGTTAATGGAATGACTTAATAGAGAGGAAAAGAGAGAATGTTAGGAAGTTTTCCTATCGTTATGTATCTTTCAGCGAAGATTAAAGTGTAGAGAGGGAGTGAGCAAAGTCCTGTCACATGACCTGAGCTGGAAGAGAAAATGAGGAATCTTTCATTTTCATTTTCATACCTAGGTACGATACCTTTTCTCCACTGTGCTGTTCACTGAATACTCTTTCTTCTCAACAGCCGCATCATCTTCACATCTTCTCTAAAATGCATTGTCATTCTTGGGAAAAACCATTTCATTTCACTTCCCCATTCTATCAAGCCATCTCCCTCCCACCACAATAAATCTACTTCTTGCTTCAAGTCTTTATAGGTCTGTTAAACTTGAGGGTAGCGCTAACTTCCAGCAAACCTCAGAGCTGTCTTTTTCCTTACTGCCTCGACATTTGTGCTCATTCATTAAACAAAAACAAAAAAGCTTAATGCCTTGTGTGGCAGCCACTGGCCTTGTAAAAATTTTTAAAGTATAACAAAATGTACTGATTCAACATTTCTGAGCACCTCTTCTCTAGTCTTTATCTGCTTGGTTCAAGCCCTAAGCTTTGCTTACCTTGAGTCTAAGATCCCTAGACAAAGGTAATGGCATCCTAAGTGATGCTGCTAACTCTAATCTTGCTCCCTTTACTATGTCCTCTCCATTGGCACAAATGCAATCTTTTCAACATACGAATCTGAATATTATTTGTCTCGAATTTTTAAGTGCTTGGTAGATCTCTGTATTGAACAAAGTGGCATCTGAATACCTTCTCATGCCATGCAAAGCCCTTTTTAATCCTGGTTCATGGACCTAACCAGAAATCCCTCCCTACACACCGAAACACACCATTCTTTGGCCATGTGGAGCTGTTCACACATCCATCTGTTTTTTTTCCACCAACTTCAGTTCCTTCCCTCCTTTCACTCCCTGGTGAATACATCTCTCCAGACCCCATTCAAAAGTCGCCTCTGTAGTATAGCTTTTCAGGCTGCCATATTATACTCTGCCTTCATAATTGCCATAGTGGACTATAAAGACGTTTTATAAGTGAGATTGTGTTGGGTACCAGTTCCATGGTGGCAGAGACCATGTCTTAATTTATATTTAGAACTCTTACTGTGGGCTTGGCAAGGAACGATTCTTGAAGTTGGGATATCTTCCTGGTTTCTACTGAAATATCATTATACCTATCAATCCTACCTATTTTCTGTTAAGAACCGAAAATGATTGTCCAAATTTTACAGAAACTTTGCATATAGTTGTTGTTGTTGTTTCACACGGTGAATATATTATTCTTCAGGACACTATTGACTTGAACAATCCAAATCCCTGGCATCTTATGTTTATCTGCCCCTAAAGTGATTACTGTACATGTTATCAGAAATAGTCTTTTTTCACATTAATTAGAAAGGTAAATGTCCAGTGGGAAAGTGTATTCACTGAAATTAGAAATGATTAAGACAACCCTGAGTTTAATTAACCTTAAGGTGCATGAGTTCGTCAAACTGTAAAATAGGAACAATGCTACCTAAATCATAGGGTGGTTCCTAGGATTAAGTGAGATAAAATATGTAAAGCACCTTAGAGACAGACTGTCTCACAGGGTAGACACCCGAATTTTTCCTTAATATTTTTCTTGATAATTTCTTCAAAATAACCATTTTAAGCTCATTGTGACATTCTACCTGCCTCACCAATTTTAATTTACAAGAAAGTGAGACTCCGTGCCTGATGTGAGTGTGAACAGACTTCTATTCATTACTTTTGGCCCACAATTAATTAGTTTGCATTAAAAATACAGTGGATACATGAGTCAACATGCAGAAATATGTCTCTGCTTTATTCTTTTGCTTTGCTCCCAATAAGCTATGTAATAAAACCAGTCTGATCACTCTATGATGTCTAACATATAACTTAACTGAAAAATTTCTATCAGCAATTGACAAGCAGATCCAGTAATCTATCCTAAGGGACACATAGGCTTATGAAGTACAGAAGGAAAGAGAACATGAAGGGATAGGTCTGATTTTCTTGACCAATTATGTAAGTTCTTAACGTTAAAAAACATTAATATATACAGTCAACCAACCACAGGTCCTATAGGCCTTTAAAGGGAATATTATAAAGAACCATAAAATGCATTTCTGTAACAATTAAAATCCACATATCACCTGAAGTAATTCCTTAAATAAATAAAGAAAAAGTATTTAAAAATTTTTGAATAAGCATGATGTTATCAATAAACTTTAACATCTAATAACCAATGTAGTCTATGTAATCTACCAATAAAGGGCTAGCAAAGTTTGTGTCCATAGCAATATTAATATTGTACAATTAAGATTTCTGAAAAATCAGAATTTTAAAATATATTGGGGGGAATAAAAGCTGTTAAGAGACCAAAGTCTAATAACTAATTTTAAGTAAGCCATATCTGATAATAGTATGCCTTTCAAACATCACTGAGTATGTCTTTCTTTTCATGTCATATATCACAAACCAGTAATTTCAAAGTACTTGTAACAAAAGAAAAAGACTGAGTACTACCTACTACCAATTTTTACATAATCTTTCTTTTAAAGCCAGTAATGATATATAGGTATTATGTAGTGGCATATATTTAACTCAAGCACAGTGATATAATATTCCCACCTTATACTCGAGAATTAGGAACTTGAACTAACTGCAGAAAAATTGCTTATCTCTAATTTGTTATTTTTACTAAGTTATAATATGAAAAGAGAAAACAGCAGAGCCAAGTATAATCAACTGTATTGATATTATTAAACATCACATCCATTTTATATTCTTAAAGCCTCTTAGGACTGACAAACAAATTTAACCAAGGAAAAAAGTGAGTAATAATAACATTCTGTTACCTAATAGTGGTACTTGCTTTAAAATTTGTTAAAAGCATTACAATTCCAAATCAAGGTATCTGACTTTGAAACCTCCCCCCAATTAAAGGAGTAATGGAAACATGATGTAACCTTGATGGGAATAGCACACAATTTCCAGGCTGAAAGACAGTGGTAGATGTTAACTTAAAATATTTCCCCAAAATATTACACATTATGAAATGCTTTGGTTTAACAAAACTTGAAATCAAATTCAATAGAGAAGACAAATTTTATTTGTTTTAACTTGCAACAAATGCATATTTTTTTCAAAGTTTTTGTTTTGTTTTGTTTTAAACTTGCATGCCCTACAGACTGGGAAGCAATTTTTCTATTTTTTACATTTACAAGATCATTAGTTTACTAAGGAGATTTCAAAAAGAAACACCAGTGGCTGGAGTCCCTGAATCTTTAAGCCCTGGGCTGGGAGGTATGGAAAGTGGCCGGAGAGCTTTGCACTGAAGAAGGAGCGTTTCCAGGCAACCTTGCACAGTTGAGCAGCCACAAGCAACTGAAACAATGGCTAACACTGGCAGAGATCCATTAAAGGGGAGTCTGCAGAAATACACTGTGTGTGTGTCTATCCTTTTTCTAAGATTAACAAGAAGTCTAAATATGAGCAAGAGTAAATGATACAGAGAGAAATACTAGAGAAATAAGCTCAGAAAAATAATCAATGTATTCTCTATGTTCTTTTAAATGGCTTTAAATGCACTGTACACTATTTCAGGAATATTAACCTATTTGTGTGAATAAAACATTCACTTTTTTCTTAGTTGTCAATCCACATTATGAATAGAGTGTGTTAGGCTACGTGTTACTATGCACCAATATCTAACTAGGTGATCTGATCTTGTACCACTGGTAACCTCAACTTTTGTGCCTGTCTTAGTTTGAAAATGGAAACACACTAAAATTAAAAATTGATGATACTTAAATAATACCATATTCTGGGATATTTGGCTTGGGTGGAGAGGAAGGAATAGAGTAGAAGGTGGTTACATACAGCCTTTTATAGAATCACTTAGCCTCAAAATTCTAATGACCAGACTCCAAATTCTAAATAAATCCAATTTAAATAAATCTTCTTATGCTGGCTTTTGTTCTAATATTGATTATGCTTCATTTACTGACTTCAAGTTGCTGAATGGCATACCAAAATAAAATGTCCACTAAAAACAAAAACTGAATAATGAAAAGGTCTATACATCCTCATAATCATTTATCTTGTTTCCTATTTAACAAAATTATATACAGCTGTATTTGATCTATGTATTTAAAATATATTTTTTATAATGCTAGGTCCTTAAAAGTCTCTATCCTATCAGTCAAATGTATGCATCAGATTTATAAATTGAATTATATTAGATGACCTAATAATAGTAGTATTAGTAGCAGTAGTAGTAAACTGCTATCTCTTTCTGTAGCCATTTAAGGAAAATTTTGAGCTTGATAACAATCAAAGACATATAAAGACATATATAGACAATCTGATCATCAGATAATCGCATCACTTTCTTGCCTACTTCTAGGTAGAAATCAGTCTGAAAAGACCACCTGGACTATTAGAAACAAAGTAAAGTTTTGGTTTACTTAAAATTATGGATCATACAGTTTTCTTATAGTTGATAGTAGACTATAGTTAGGTATATCAAAGGTTTATATAGTTAGATTTATCAAAGGTTTCATTTCATAAGTGCTTCACACAATGACCATCTGCATTTGCTAAGAAAAGTAGCATTTAAAATGTAAGCTTTCCTTAAGAAAATGTCTTTTAAAAAAAAAAATCTCATCTGTCCTGAATACACACCTTGCAATGGAAAACAATAAGCAGAATATTCTCTTGGAAAGAATTCTACAAACGGAAATGTGAGTTGTAATTAAACATGTTGTTTTCTCATTAAATGAAATAAAACTGGACTTTCTGTCATGCTCTAGCAAAGTCAGATAACCCTCAAAGGCACAAATTGCCCCATTCAATGGCTCTACAGTAATCGAAATCTACAGAAGCAAGATCAATTTGCAAGCCATGGTCAAAGCCTTATCTGTTTACTAGTAGAGGAGGTGTTAAGCAGTATAATTTAATATTCATTCAGCCAGAAGAAATGCATTACACATTGAAGCTATGTGCAATGTTGATAATTACACACCTGTTGCCATGGTGATTTTAGAAGCTGCAGTGGATATAATTAAAATTCCAAACCAATAAAATCATGTTACCAAAACTTGATAACTTTAATCAACACGAAAATTAGGAAAACATAATTCAGATCATTTTAGGCAATAACTTAAAAATGAGGAAAGGTAAAAAATAAAAATAAAAAGAAAGAACAGCTAAGATGGCACTTTTTTCTTGCCCTTGCTTTTCTCTTTCTCTCTCTCTCTCCCCTCCCCCCCCATACACACACACACACACACACACACACACACACACGCAGGCTTGCCACACGTGTCCATTTTTTTTCAAAAGTTTTTTCTTCAAAATTCTCAAAGTAATTGTATTAATTCTGTTATCATATTGAAGCAGATGGTGACAATATATAATTAGATTTGCTAGGCTTTGCTCACTGAGATCAATTTCTATAGTTTCCTCTACCATTTAACCATTTAGATTGTTTGCAAACCCTACTTAATAAAGAGTAAAGACATTTATAGCATGCTGTGCTCATTCATGCAAAAATATAGTCAGTTTTTAAAAGCCATGCAAGGTACCTCCAAGACCTTTTCCAAGAACATGCCATAAAGAAAAGGTTTATGTATTTTTGTTTAAAACAGTCACCAAAACTTTGGAACATTTTTAGTGCCCTTAATAGTGTGCCTGGTGATTGCACAGTTGGATGAGAATTTTGTGCCCTTGGTCATCCAATCAGTTGAGGACCCAGATTAGGACTGTCAAATTGTGTCAGGACTTTGCAGTGAGTGCTCACTAGAGTGCCTTTAATCCTCCAAGGTTTTCTCAAATGTCACTGCCATCTGGAGGAGAAGGAGCTTCCCTGCTGGGCTCCACTGACCACAAATTACCTTCTAAAGAGAAAGACAACAATAGACAGCAGTTAATAAATATTTGATTTTTTTTTTCCAGAAAGGAAATGTATTTAAAAAAAAAAAAGGAAAAAAAAACCCTACCTTTCCATCTTAATTTAGCATTAAATGCTTTAATGCAATATACAAAAATGACAAATTCATGCCTGCCTGGTAGTTAATTTGAGGGAAATTGCAAAAATTCCTTAAAATTTTTTAGCAAACTTTGAGAGGATACTTAAGTCACTGCTAACACAGCACTACTTTTTTTTTTTTTTTTCAGTTTCCTCTGGTTTTAGAATAACGGATCGTTTTATCCTACGCAATGAACATGATTACTTTTAAGTTATGGAAAGTATACATTATTATGTAGATCCCATCTCTTTCCAATGTTAAATGATCAGTGTTACCAAAAACTTAGTAAACTGAGATTAGAATAAGCTAAAGTTTATTGCAATATTTCTTCTAATCCCCACTGCAAGTTCTAAAAAGAAATCTGGTTCTAGTTTCCTCATTTAAGGATATGACTATTATAATCCTCTTTTCTAAAGAAAGTCACTTCCTTGTCTGGCACAAAAAAGACTGGGAAATAGGAAACCAGCTGCATTGCCTCTTTTAAGGGATACTATCTGCAGCTGCATTCAGGATCTATAAGCCTCTAATGTCTTTACCTGTATTCTCCAAGTGCAAGAAAATTTCCTCATAATAGAGTTGTAAAATATTTTGAATACAGTGTAATAAATAATGCATGTGGTCTGTTCTACATAAAATAACTGCTTTTTAGTTTTTAAAAACAAATATGCTTCATTATTTGCACTAGCTCCTGCCTTTCTGTTTATGCAATTCATAAAGAATATTTGTATAACATGTCTGGATACAGTAAAAAGCTTTATTATATCACAATTAAGTTTCGTACTACGGTCATTATACTTGCTTTTTTAGGGATGTCTTTTGAAAGTATCTTCTTTAAGTTCAGAACAAAATAACTGAGTTATGCATAAATTCTATAATTTTCATCATGCTTTAAAATAAAGCTCCTTTTTTTCCTGCAAAGTTAAAACTTCAACTTTCATGATGTTCTAATGTTTTACCCTTTGTTCAGTGATAATTATCTGGCAGAAATATGTAATTCCACATCTGCTATGAATGCACACACAATCTGAATCAATACAAACCTGTTTTTCCTACTATATCACCTCTAGCTAAAAACCAGGCTCTAATCTAGAACAAAGGCAAGACTGATATATTCTGAGAACTCATCTGATGCTTCTCTCTGTTACGCTGCTGCATTCAAATGGCATCTCCAGGTGATTATACAACAGATTTTATAAACGTGTGTAATCTATATTATTTTTTCTGTTTTATTGCAAATTTGTTCCCTGAGTCGAATATTTCTTCTTTTTTCTTTTTCTTTTTTTTTTTTTTTGACATGGAGTCTCACACAGTTTTCAGGCTGGATTGCAGTGATGCATTCTCTGCTCACTGCAACCTCCACCTCCCGGGTTCAAGCGATTCTACTGCCTCGGCCTCCCAAGTAGCTGGGACTATAGGTGCATGCCATCTCGCCCAGCTAAGTTTTGTATTTTTAGTAGAGACGGCGTTTCACCATGTTGGCCAGGATCGTCTCAATTGCCTGACCTCATTATCTGCCTGCCTCAGCCTCCGAAAGTGTTGGGATTACAGGCGTGAGCCACCGCGCCTGGCCTCAAATATTTCTTAAAAGATAAAACATCCAAAGTCTGCTATAAAGTTTAATATGCCTTTAGCACTAATAAATTTGAAGGTACAAGTTACTATTTTTCCGACAGCTAAAATTTTAGGTAGTGTTTATCTAATTTGACATACTTACATGTAATAAATCTAGCCTTAGTGATTAATATTTGTTAGGTATTAACAAACTCTTCTACTCTCTAACCTGTATTAATCTGGGTTGGAAAAAAATTAACTCTTGATAAACATCAGAGAATTGATGACAAAATATCAGTTAAAACATGAAGAAAAATGCATGAACTATATCTGTTATATTAAGAAAAAAACAAAAGGTGAGAAGAGGCTTTTATTCTGCACAATCAGCAGCAGTGACAGGTTCAACGGATGATGAATAGCGTTATGCATTGAGTTACAGTGATGATTTTAAGTTCAGTAAGTGACACATTAAGTACTGCTATAACACAAGAGTTCAATCAATCTTTAGAATGCTAAGAGAAAAATGACTGTACAAAAGAAAAATTGCATACATAGAGACATACAGCATTGACACTTTGCTAGCATAAACGGAGAATCTATTTAACAAGTAGCAGATATAATGTCATTCTCGCTCTATAAGAGAAATTCAAGTATGTGCATGATTTAAAAACACCAACAGAACCCAGGAATATGACTGTCATATGCCAATCAAGAATAAATGCTGAGACAAGAACTAAGAAAAGCTATCAACAGCCCCCATCAGAGAGACAATCATCAAAACACAAAGTACATTATCATTTATAGAACTCTGTTGACATTCATAATCATAAACAAACTGAGTTGCTCAGGCAGGAGACTTTCAACACCCCATTAACACACTATTGTTTATGTGACGTGATAGGTACTCAAACAGACAAAGACCAGGGCCTTCCTTTCATACTGTCCCACTTCAGAGCTACCCAGGACTGCCCATCCACCCTTCCCACCTCCATGTGTGCCTGCTTCCCCACTCACTGATCTTGTGCCTGGGTTGGTCAGTGTCCTCATCTTTGTGAGTGGAGGTTGTCGCCTGGCAGTAATGATAACTGAGTAACCTGGGGAGCTGTCTGTGGTAGAGAGGGATCAGGGTGGGAATTTTCATGAGTGTAACTGCCCAGTGGGTTCTTCTTGCCCACTGCCCAGAAAGAGCCAATTTATGAAGACAGGGGAATTGCAATAGAAAAAGAGTTACTTTCTATGTCCTAATATATTATAATGTCCTATCTACACATCCATAGCCAAACACTGTTTATGCCATTTATGAAACAGACTATAGGTCGGGTGTGGTGGCTCATGCCTATAATCCCAGCACTTTGGCAGGCTGAGGAGGGTGGATCACCTGAGGTCGGGAGTTTGAGACCAGCCTGGCCAACATGGCAAAACCCCGTTTCTACTAAAAATACAAAAATTAGCCAGTCGTGTTGGTGGGAGCCTGAAATCCCAGCTACTCAGGAGGCTGAAGCAGGAGAATTGCTTGAACCCAGGAGGCGGAGGTTGTAGTGAGCCGAGATTGCACCATTGCACTTCAGCCTGGGCAACATGGGTGAAACTCCATTAAAAGAAAGAAAGAAACAGACTATATCAAACCTCAAAAACATATACAATGAAGTTGTGTGTTCTAGATCTACTGTGAACAATGGCCAAAGCTGTACTAATACTTTTCAAATATTTTGTCTGCAGCATTAGAAGTTATTAAAAAGAGAATTTAATAGAAAGAATAAGCATTTTAATATTATATTGCTTTTATACGTAAAAGTTGAAATTATTTAAATATTTAATATTTTGTAGAGATGGGGTCTTACTTGTTGCCCAAGCTGGTCTCAAATGCATGGCCTCAAGTGATCCTCCTGTTTTGGCCTTCCAAAGTGCTAGGATTACAGGCATGAGCTACCAAACCCAGCAATTTGAATATTTAAATAGAAAAATCTAACTAGTGTTTTCCTAGTAACTGAAAAATTGTTACTAGCTTCCACATTTTTATTTCAAAAATTAAATATTTCCATAATAATGATGTACTTAATATTTTCAATCCATTTATTTTCTGGATTTTAGAAAGAGATTAACAGATTATTCTGCAAAATAAGCAGAAATGATAGGCCCATCAGATGATGCGGGCTCTTATGAGATGAGCCACAGTGATATGATAATATGACGATGATTCACTGTATCTCACACATGGACTTCAGAGATTGAAACATTATTAACTCCAATAAAATAGAATTTGCTCATGCTTTGGGAAATCTACTGGTTCCAGACTACATATAAGTTATTTTTACAGTTGGGTTGGAGGATATTTGTACCCAGCATTTACAAAAAAAAAAAAGCAAGGAGAAAAGCGCAATCCCTGAGAAAATACTATATCGACTACTTTAAGAAAAAAAAAAATCACTTCAGAATCAAAAGTATGCTCTCCTCAGTGCTTATTAATTAAGCTATGCTACAAATGATTAAGTTTTAAGGAACAAGGTTTAAACTTCAGAAGGTTTGCAATCTGAACAAAACGTACATGATGTTTACCTTTTAGTCATTTATGCCAATATCGGAACTATCCAGAGCTTAGGACAAAAATCACTCGTATTGCAAATGCGAATGCACACACAGAATGCAAACACTAGGATGAGTTGCTCCAATTAGAATATTACTTATACAGATTCAGATCAAAAAATAAAACAGTGCATTGTAAAGTTTTGTGGTAGTGGAGGAGATATATGTTATTATTCTCTTGAAGAGACAGGAAGATGCGTAGTACATGCCTATAGCACTATAAGCCATGATGCCAAAGCAATCATACCTTTGTGCTGAGATGCCTCACCAGCCTGGATCTCTTATCAGAACTGAACCCATAGAATCAACATTTTTTTCTACATCTCTACAAAGATGTCTAATAAGAAATTCAAATATAAAATTCCTAAGATCATGGTTCTCAATCTGTGCACAAAAGCAATTTGGGGAATTCACGGGGCTTTCATGATACTTTAACATTTTCAGGGAAACACAATGATACTGAACATTTATTGGAGTCCACATCAAAAACTAGCTTCAAGTACTTCACAGTTTCAGGAATCGCGGAGCTCACAGTACATTTCTTTCAATAGCATCGTATCTTTATAAATCTGGGATTTAGTGGTTACCATTAGAACAAAAAAGGGAACTACTGCATGAAAATCCATGCAGAACAGGAAATGAGGGTGACAGTGTCCAATCTCAGTCGAAGGGCAAGACGTTCTGTAGAGCCCAATAGGTGTGCACATCCTCATTAGGAAGTGATTGTGTTTATAAAAGATGGAAACAAAAATATTAATTTTCTTCAAGTCTTTATGTATTATTTTATCAAACAGCTACTTAATAGTAAGGATGTCAGTCTACAATGTTTGGAACTAACTGCCAAATAAACCAACTCTCAGGCATTTCTTTTGGACTGAGGGTACCATGAACATTTCCTTAGACACCAAGAAAGTATGGAAACCTCTTGTTCACATGGACTTCCGGTATGTAATAGATATCCAATCACCTTTTTAGTTCAACACATTCACTTTCTCTTTGGGAATGACACAATTTCCACGTTACCAGTCCAAGCACCTCAGATGGAGTTGACTCTGCTACTGATTCTAGGAAAAGGCAAAGTGGAGTCAGGCTAATTAGAACATCACAGTCTTCTCACCACAGTGATTTGTTTAGATTCAGAAGCAGCCATATGACTTAACTGGAACCAATGCAATGAGGCTTCTCACTGGGATTGCTGCGAAAGTGCCAAGTAATCTATTTCTGTAAAACTTGAACCTAGCAGGATGAACTCCCAGAGGTGCAGAAGGCCGCTGTGTGAAACCAGAATGAAACCAACAAAGGATATTTAAAGCTCAAGAGGTTGACACACGAACTCTTAATGATAGAGCACTTATATCCCAGTCACCTGGGATTACAGTTGCAATACTACATGCCACTACCTTCTTCTCCACTTGTCTAGTACAGTGGCTGTCATTAGAACTTGGTAGCTCATAGCCTTGCCCAACTAGAGGCATTGGCATCATCTGGAAACTTAGTAAAAATGTGGGTCGTAAAAATGTGGGTCAGGCCGGGCACAGTGGCTCATGCCTGTAATCCCAGCACTTTGGGTGGCCAAGGCAGACGGATTGCCTGAGGTCAGGAGTTTGAGACCAGTCCTGGCTAGCATGGTGAAACCCCATCTCTACTAAAAATATATTTTAAAAAAAATTGGCCAGGCATGGTGGTGCATGCCTGTAGTCCCAGCTACTCGGAAGGCTGAGGCAGGAGAATTGCTTCAACCCAGGAGGTGGAGGTTGCAATGAGCCAAGATCACACCACTGCACTCCAGCCTGGGCAACAGAGAGACTCCATCTCAAAATAAAACAAAACAAACAAACAAACAAAAAAACAAGAGTCTTGGGCCTGATCTAACCCCAATGTATCAGACTCAGCATTTTAACAAGTGATTTGGTTGCACACTGAACTATATAAACTTATGAATTAAAATTAAAAACTTTAGTCAAATATAAAAATAAATGCATAAATAAATAAATGGTCACCACTGGTATGGTGTTGGTAAACACCCTTGTTTTTCTTTTTTTAATTAGATTATACCAACAGCATCCAGACTTTTATCCAATGTTTAAATGGTAACAGTACCAGTGTTTTGTTTTCCTAAAACAAAGATTTGTTCATGAAACAATGATATTGCCTAAAATCCTTCCATGTCTTTCTAGTGTGTTAGAGAATAAAGTCAAAGCTCATTATACACAGCATAAAAAAATGCTAGAGCCAAGTCCCTGGCTATCTACGAGCTTTACTTCTCTTCATTTCACCCTTTGCTTCTGTCACATCTGCCGTATTACACGATGTGTAGTTTTGAAAGGGTACCGTATCTGCTTCATCACTGCTCTCTTGCCTTCTATCTCAGTTGCCTAACTTGGCTTAAAAGAATGAGAGTTTAGCAAAATAGTAAATAGCATGGGCTTTTAGCTAAGCCTGATGTTTCTATGCATATAATTTATAAAAGGCATAACTCCTTAAGGATTCCTGACATATTGGCCACTCCAATCTGAATGAACTGATGGTGTTTTATATTCTGACTTATCTTTGGTGAAATACACTGATGCTTGTAACCCAGTGCCCACTAAAAAATGCCACAGGACTAAGTAAGGTAAAGAATGTAGTCTTCTCCCTCACCACCATGCAATAGACTCATGAAATCAAACTGCATTGTATTCCCTAAATTTATACAAATATAAAACAGAATTCAGTCTTCTTAATTATGGACTTAAATATTTGGCAAAGTGAGTTACATAGCTAGAACAGTATATGGTATCATGAAAAGTCCTAGGATTCTAAGGTTGAATATATGTGGGCTAAAGCCCTGACTCCTTTGCCTAACAGAGAAGCATCCCTGCGAAACAATCCCTCAGTGCTCCGTAAAACAGCAATAATATCTTGTTGACACATAAGTGCCAATCCGCTTCCTTTTCTTTACCATCCTCCATCTGGCTACTAATCTGACTAATTTTCTGACATTTTCCAAAGGATAATTGGTATCATCTGTGATGGTTAATACTGTGTGTCAACTTGATCGGAATGAAGGATGCAAAGTATTGTTCCTGGGTGTGCCTGTGAGGGTGTTGCCAAAGGAGATTAACATTTGAGTCACTGGACTGGGAGAGTCAGACCCACTCTCAATCCGGGTGGGTGCCATCTAATCAGGGGCCAGTGTGGCTAGCATAAAAGCAGCAGAAGAACCTAGCCTTCCGGTCTTTGTCCTTCTCCCATGCTGGATGCTTCCTGTCTTCGAACATCAGACTCCAAGTTCTTCAGCTTTAGGACTCTTGTACTTACACCAGTGGATAGCCAGGGGCTCTCAGGCCTTTGGCCATAGACTGAAGGTTGCACTGTTGGCTTCCCGACTTTTGAGGTTTTGGGACTTGGACTGATCCACCACTGGCTTCCTTGCGTCTCGACTTGTAGACAGCCTATCGTGGGACTTTACCTTGTGACCGTGTGAGTCACTTCTCCTTAATAAACTCCCCTTCATATATACATATATGCTATTAGTATTGCCCCTCTAGAGAACCCTAACACATCATCCAACACTGTATCTGTTACAGCGTAATTTATTAACAGTCTTTCATATCTCAATAACTTCAGATTTTAATAGTGGTTCATAACCAGGAGCTATTTTGCCCCTCAGAGGATATTTGGCAATTTCTGGAGACATTTTTTATTGCTACAATTGAGGGATGCTACTGGTATCTAAACAGGACAGCTTCTCACATACAATAATTATTTGGTCCAAAATATCAAGAGTGGCCAGGTGTGATGGCTCATGCCTGTAATCTCAACACTTTGGGAGCCCAAGGCAGGTGGATAGCTTGAGCTCAGGAGTTGGAGACCAGCCTGGGCAACATAGGGAGGCCCCCTACAAAAATATTTTAAAATTTAGCAGGGCATGGTGGTGCATGCCTGTCATTCTAGCTACTTGGGAGGCTGAGATGGGAGAATTGCTTGAATCAGGGAGTTCGAGGCTGCAGTAGCCACGGTCATACCACTGCACTCCAGCCTGGGTGGCAGACAAAGACTGTCTCCAAAACAACAACAACAACAAAAATAAACAGTGCCTAAGTTGAGAAACTTTGATTACAAGGGCAAATGCAGAATTTGTCTACAGAAATCTTGCTTCTAGGTACTTCTTTTCAGGAAACTGGCTCCATGAAGACAGGAGAAACGGGGTCAAGAACAGTCACATAGAAATAAGTATTCCAGGCCAGGTGCGGTGGCTCACGCCTGTAATCCCAACACTTTGGGAGGCCAAGGTGGGTGGATCACGAGGTCAGGAGATCGAAACCATTCTGACCAACCTGGTGCATCCCTGTCTCCACTAAAAATACAAAAATTAGTCAGGGGTGGTGGCATGCACCTGTAGTCCCAGCTACTCAACAGGCTGAGGCAGGAGAATTGAACCCAGGAGGCAGAGGTTGCAGTGAGCCAAGATCACGCCACTGCACTCCAGCCAGGGTGACAGAGTGAGACTCGGTCTAAAAAAAAAAAAAGAGAGAGAGAGAGAGAAAGAAAGAAGTATTCTAGACCAGGAAAGAGCCAAAGGTTTTTAAAGTACCCATAGTGAATGGCAGGGTCTCTGCAGGGAAAAGTGTGCAATAGGATGCTGGACCTGGACATTCAAGCTCTCGACCTTGGCAAAAATTTCTGTGCCCTAATTAAGGCACAAAGCCAAAGAGCCACAGATTTTCAAGGATCCAAGGAGATGTGGATAAAAATACATCAGCACAGACCAAGACAGACTAAAGAGAGAAGTCCTGCCATTCTTTTCTGAGTACTACCCAATATCCTCTATTCTTATAGGATTTTATTTTTGGGGAGGTGTGCCATAATGATTGAGATTTAATTCTTTACCTGCCTCATAGAATGCAAACTTAAAATCAAATTTAATTTGATTTAAGACATAGATATTTGTATTATTTCATAAAAATATTAGTTTAATTCTATCCACATAACTTATGTATTTTACAATCAATAATTAATGGTGGGTATCACCAATATAATCACTCCCAAAATTAATCTCAGTATATTTATAGAGCTCCTATTACATACATACACGTGGCAAGGTAAGCATTACAGAATCTAAAATTAACCATGTTCTCTTCCAAAAATGCATTATAGTAGAGAAGAAAAATATCTTTCATATTTAAATGAAAGAAAAGTGCAGAAAAATAACATGAAAGATACTCTCATGAGAGAGAAAATGATTTTCAGAAGCTAGGGTTATCAGTAGTGTCTCTTAACCCACAGAGGTTAAAGGGAATTAGTATGATTAGAGGTTCTTGTATTTGACTAAGTGAAGTTCAACAGTGACCATTCAGAAAACAGTTCACTAGAGTGGACAGAGCAAAAGATTCCAGGGTGTCAAGGAAAGAGACAGAAAAAGGATACAAATCATGTGTGAAGAGTTGGGAAGTAAAAAGAAGGGAAAGAGAAAATGTTGACTACATATCCACTCTCCCTGCTTCAATTAGTAACAACAGATGGCTATTTCTTTCATTTAAAATCTTATATGCCCTGGCAACATCAAAATTTTTGCTAGAAATGTTTCAATGCAGGCAGAAAAAGAGAGAGAGAGAGAGTGAAACAGAGAGAGAGAGAGACAGAGAGAGAGAGAAATATCAAAATCTTGGAGAAGACCATGAAATCGTATATAATACCTAACAAAATTTCTCCAAGAATTCTTCCCAAATTGCTCTAATCAAAATGAATTCTCACTTTCCCAATCCCAGAGAAACTCATTTTCTCTTTATACCGCTCATATCATTGTCAACTTTATCAGAGGGGTATCTGTCTGATCAGGTGTCTGTCTACTCTCCTGGATTGTAAGCCATGTCAGCAAAAACACCACATTTCCCTTTATGGTTTCAACTATATTTAAAAGGATACTTTCTGGCCGGGCATGGTGGCTCACACTTGTAATCCCAGCACTTTGGGAGGCCAAGGTGGATGGATCACGAGGTCAGGAGATTGAGACCATCCTGGTTAACATGATGAAACTCCGACTCTAATAAAATACAAAAAATTAGCCAGGCATGGTGGTGGATGTCAGTAGTCCCAGCTATTCGAGTGGCTGAGGCAAGAGAATTGCTTGAACCCAGGAGGCAGAGGTTACAGTTAGCTGAGATCATGCCACTGTACTCCAGTCAGACAAGAGCGAGACTCTGTCTCAAAAAAAAAAAAAAAAAAAAAGAGGATACTTTGCATGGACTAGGCCCTAAACAAACAATAATAGATTACTGAATGAATGTCAATTCAAAAAAGTTTTTCTTTCTTTTTTAAGTTTTAAGGACTCATGTCAGTAATCCCAACACTTTGGGAGGCTGGAGAAGGAGGATAGCTTGAGCCCAGGAGTTTTAGACCAGCCTGAGCAACACAGTGAGATCCTGTCTCCACAAAAAAATAAATATAAAAATTAGCTTAGCATAGTGGTGCATGCCTGTAGCCCTAGCTACTCAGGAGGCTGAACTGGGAAGATTGTTTAAACCCAGGAGGTTGAGGCTGCTGTGAGCCGTGATGCTGTCAGTGCTCTCCAGCCTGGCTGACAAAGTGAGACTTAATCTCAAGGAAAAAAAAAAGTTTTATGAAGACCTAAGTGATTATCAGCAACAGAGGGTTATGAAAGGATAAATAAACTGTGGTATACACACACAATGGAATACTATTTGTCCATAAAAAATGAGATCATTTCATTTGCAGCAACATGGATAATAATGGAGATCATAATGTCAAGTGAAATAAGCCAGGGAAAAAGAAAAATATTGTATGTTCTCATTAATATGTGGGAGCTAAAAATGTTGACCCCATGGAGGAATGGAGAGTGGAATGATAGATACCAGGGACTGGGAAGGGTGTATGAGTGGGTTGGGGGATGAAGAGAGAGGTTGGTTAATAGTTACAAACATATAATTGGATAGACGGAATAAATCCTAACCTTTGACAGAAGAGTAGAAGTGTTAGTAGCTAACAACAGTGTACTGAACTTTTAAAATAGCTAGAAGAGAGGAACGGAAATGGACCCAAACAGTTAGGTGATGGATACCCTAAACAGCCTGAATTGGTTATTATACATTCTATGCATGTAACAACATTTCAGATGTATCTCAAAATATGTACAAGTATAATGCATCGAAAATAATGAAAACAGAAAGAATAAAGAAAAAAGGAAAGAAAGAAATGAAAGAAAATGGAAGGAAGGAAGGAAGGAAGGAAGGAAGGAAGGATTGATTTATTAGTTTCCTGACTCATACATTTAGGCTTCTAATCATATACCACTATCCACAGCTAGTCAACTGTGCTGTTGCTTATGCCTGTATCTCCAGCGCCTGGACTGACATTAGAACATGTATTTGTGCAAAAAAAGAAAAGGGCTGATAGTCAATGAATGGCAGAATCAAATCAAATAACTATAAGATAACTATTTTAAGTGGTTAAAAAAGGAATAAATAAATCAATATTTTTATTTTAAAGTAGCATATTCAAATTTAGATTCTAAATCCTAGATTAATTAGATTTATGCTAAAAGTTCTATCCTAGGTAATACTGTATTATGACATAAAGTTCAGATTTAGAAATAGCGTGAGTCAAATTCCACCTCTTCTCAAATGTAAAGCTGTGAGAGATTCTGTATGGGAAAAATTATGTGGTAAAACCCTGTTAGCATATATGATGGGTTTTGATTATTGCAGACATCAACACTGAAATAAAAAACACTATAATTCATTTTTTCATTTTAGTATTTATCAATATATTGTCTGGATTTATTAGAAAATTTACTTTTATTTTTATTATTTTAATGTGTCTATTAGTAAAATCACCTATGAAATCTACATCATCAACCATATTTGGCATACAATGCTAAACAGATGTTGATATTATTTTATCCCACAGTGGAATATAAACTTAAGGGAAATCACTAATTTCCTAGAAATATGATTATTAGCAATACTAAATTATAAACTTGCTAAAAATTATGTCAAAATCTGCCCATTTATACAAAGAAATCTAGCAACTGAATTCAACTCACTGAACTAAACACAAAATATGTTTAATAACTTTTTTGCCCTAATATCATTATTAATAAATTCATCATAGAGTTTGACTACCAGAAAAGAACAAATTCTAGGACGTTAACCATCTAGACAAAAAATGCAATTCCATACAAAAATTATAACAACCTATTTGACAAATAGCAACTGAAACAGAATCTAAATTCAGCAAATTCATAAATGATTAGAGACTTAGAAGTAAAGGCACAAATCTACTTCATACCTAAAGAAGTTATAATTATTTTTAGTACTAAATGTGGGTAGGTAATACAGTTAGTTAATAGTGATTAATTCTCTAAAAACTTGTATCTGTCAATAATGAGTTAATTGGCTGTTTTGCTGATGTTCTTTTTCAACCTCACACAGTTTTAGGAGGGCAGGATGTTTATGGCAAAGCAGAGACCTGAAAACTTCCTCTAGATACAATTACTTCTGTCATATGATCAGACTCAGTGGTGTTCCACTAGATTAACTTGCAGACGGATTTCTCCACTCACTCCTGGCTGCCCCTGGTTCTTGTGGAAATAAGGAATGACAAATGCCTTGCGGAAATTTTCTTTCACTCTATTTGAAGACAAGTCTATTTAAAATGCCCTTGAAAATGTGTTTGGTAAACACTGAAAGTTACAGTAAACAAAACAATAGGTGGGGCTGCCTAAGCACCGTTAGTGGTTGCTTTACTGTCTGTGCAAGGAAAAATAAGGTGTTATGGTACAAATATTGACTCAGTATAATATCTCATCCAATTCTTTCTTACACAACAGAGGACACATTCTCCATGGGTACTGAAGGGGAGCGCAATTCCTTCAGCTCCCCTTTGAAAGTCTATGCTTCTGAGCAGAAGGCCAATGACCCCTTGCTCTTTATTTCAATAACTTTCAACACACACCCACAAAGTGCAAGGTCCTTAGCATCTGGGGTACTGGGGCAACTTGTTTTGAAGGCCCCTACACTGGCTATCTTTTTGGTCCATCCCCAGGCATCTGTATCTCTCTGTATTTGTTCATCTCACCTTCTTAGTAAGGCTTACTTAGCTATCTATTTGAAAATGAAACCAAGCACCCCTACCCTCTTCATTCCTCCTTTTTTTTTTTCTTCCCATAGAACTTACCATGTTCTAATGTATTATAAAATTTATTACGTTACTGTTTTTTCTATCTCTTCTGGCCATAAATTAAACTCTATGAGGCAGGTATCATGAATCATTTAGTTCATTAATATGTCCTAAACACCCAGAAGAGAAGTAGCACTACAAGGATTTTAATAAACATTTAATGAATGAACAAGATACAGATACTCCCTTGGTTTAAAAGGATTATAATACATAAATGAAGAACGATCACACATAAATTAATATGTCCAGGGTTTTTTTTTTTTTTTTTTTTTTTTTTGAGACGGAGTCTCGCTCTGTCGCCCAGGCTGGAGTGTAGTAGGCGGATCTCAGCTCACTGCAAGCTCCACCTCCCGGGTTTACGCCATTCTCCTGCCTCAGCCTCCCAAGTAGCTGGGACTACAGGCGCCCGCCACCTCGCCCGGCTGGTTTTTGTATTTTTTAGTAGAGACGGGGTTTCACCCTGTTAGCCAGGATGGTCTCGATCTCCTGACCTCGTGATCCGCCCGTCTTGGCCTCCCAAAGTGCTGGGATTACAGGGGATTTTTGTTTTTGTTTTTGTGGTTGTCATTTCTCCTTCTCTTCTCAAGGGTTAGAAGAATATTAAATAAAGAAGGTAGTATGGAAGGGAAAAACTTAGATTAAGAGAAAGAAAGGGTAGTAACTCAAAGAATATATCCTTGAGGGGATGAATACCCCATTTTCCAACATGTCCTTATTTCACATTTCACGCCTGTATCAAAACATCTCATGCATCCCATAAAAATATACACCTACTATGTTCCCACATAAATTTAAAACAGAAAAAAAAATTTAAAAATTTTAAAAAGAGAAAGAGAATAAAAGAGAAAAGGAAGTTTTGGAGAAGGCAAGATTGATGGGAAAAGTATTCAGATTACAGATAGAGGGGATTAGTAATGAACTCTGAACAAATTACTATACTTAACGGCAATTAGAATGATCCTTAGATTAATCTGACAATGTGTCAGGTAGCATACTACAAAGACATATGATGATATACAATGTGGTAAAAACCTGAATGGTATTTCTGAAACTCAATTAGATTGTTTTTCTTTTTTTATCACACTGCTTTCCCTTTCTTTCAATGACTTGGCATCTTTGGGATAGAAATCCAAGACCCTAGGAAAGTCTACAGGCCATTTCATGATCACACCTTGGCCTATCTTTAGATTAGAAACTCAGATCTTGTTAATGTCTTCAAAACAATCTATGCTTCAGCCACATCTAATCCCTTGTGTTACCTAGAAAGAGTAATGCCATTTCATACACTTCAAACTTGTGCCTGTTGTTATCCCTTCTGGGAATGTCCTTTACCCTAGAGTCCATATGAAAATCACATAGAAATTCATTTGCTAAAAGTCTCTTTAACCATTTCCTCTGAAGATTCCTCCAAACAACCCAAGCATTATTAGTACCATACCCTTTTGCTCCTGAAATCCTTGTTGCTGTGCCTTTCTTGATATTAAATTCTGAGCATCTGGAAAGCAGGGAGTGTGTTCAACTATTGTGTACACCCCTAACACTAAGATTGTTTCAGTCATACGGTGGCTTTTAACAAATATATGTGACCAAGTAGACTACTGAGAAATTGTAATCCTCCACCCCCTTATCCAAAAAAAAAAAAAAAAAAATTAAATCAGGTTCAGTTATATTATCATGTTAAAGAGTTGGTTATTATCTTTACAATACTAGAAAATTTGTAATCCATACAGAATGTACAGTGTATATGATTTTTTTCTAAATGTTTAATCATTATCATTTCTCTCTCTCTCTCTCTTTTTTTTTTTTTTTTTTTTGAGAGGGTCTCACTTTGTCGCACAGGCTGGATTGCAGCAGTGAGATCATACCTCACCATAATCTCAAATTCCTGGGCTCAAGCAATCCTCCTGCCTCAGCTTTCCAAGTAGCTGGGACTATAGACATACGCCGCCATGCCTACCTAATTTTTATTCATTTTTGTTGAGATGGGATCTCTCTACATTGCCCGGGCTGGTCTCAAACTCCTCCTGCATTCAAGCGATCCTCCTGCCTGGGCCTCCCAAAGTGGTGGGATTCCTGGCATGAACAATTCTGCCCAGCCCATAGTAATGATTTATTAATTAAGGGAGCAAAAACAGATTGTTGGCATTTGTTCTCATAAGAAGAGATTGTGTATATAATAAAAGAACCCCTCCCTGCTGTCTCCCAGCAGTACATTCATTTTTTTCTTTTCTGAAAAATGTTCTGACAGTAGGCTCGTGAGCCCAATTTTCCTGAACATATGTAGTCATCATTCCCCAAATAAGCTTCACTGTTTGTGTCAAGAAACAAAGGTGAATCTGCCTTGCTGCATGGCTCTTTGCCTATTTCTGTTATTTACCGTCAGACTCCCCCAGAGTAAGATATGTAAATCATGTTAACATATACCTTCCATATTTCTGACTAAATGTGATGCTGGGAATACCCTGCTTCAAAGCTAACATCAAAGAATCATGTTCTGAATCTTTTAGGGATAGATGGTGTCAGCAGCTTAATTCAATCTAATATTATGAAAATAATTGTGCCATCAAAAAAGAAGTCATTCTGACCACTAACGTACCTATGGAATAAAACTGACAGTTGTAGGCTGCCTAGCACATGCCGCTGTTCAGCAACAGAGGTTTTAAAATACTTTCATCTTCTGTAATTCTAACACAAGGGAAGAGAAATCCTTATAAGAAACCCTGTCAGGATGTGACAACTTGAATGAGTACAATTTAAAAATTTATGAGAGACTGAAAATGAATCATTTAAATATACCAAAAAATCTTTACTTGTGAGTGATAGCCTTGAAAAATTATCTAATAATTTATCAAAAATGAACATCCCTTTTCAAATGAGTGACATTTTTCAGGTTTCCTTCCTTTTCCTTGGATTTACAACTAATTTTTAAAGCAGCTTTCAAGCAATTGCTGTGAACTTAGGATTTATTCCACTGAAAAATCTGGCGTATTTAGTGGCATCATTTTTTTTTTCTTTTAAAACCTAAATTGACTGGGACCTATAAATAGTGTTTTGGTTCTTCTTAACACACAAGAAGCAAAAGAAAAATCTCCAAGTTTTATCCCTTAAGAATATAGAAGCCATTTGCTACATGTTGACATCAACCTCTATGCTTCTTACTCAGTATGTATATATGAGCCTAAAACTATTTAGTAGCCCAATTTTGGCTTGGTTTATGTGGGGTGTCAGTATTGCCTTTCAGTACTAAGCTAGTCTAGAGAAACAACTGAATTAAACGTCAAGTTGTCTAAGTTTCGTCCTGACTCTGTAACTATCTACCTAGTTCATCCAGTGTCAATTAATTAAGTTCTTTGTTATTTGACATGGTTTGGCTGTGTCCCCCATCAAATCTCCTCTTAAATTCCCACATGTTGTGGGAGGCACCCAGTGGGAGGTAATTGAATCATGGGGGCAGGTCTTTCCTGTGCTGTTCTTGTGATAGTGAATACATCTCATGACATCTGATGGCTTTATAAGGTGGAGTTTCCCCACACAAGCTTTCTCTTTGCCTGCTGCCATCCATGTAAGATGTCACTTGCTCCTCCTTGCCTTCCACCATGATTGTGAGGCCTTCCCAGCCACGGGGAACTGTAAGTCCATTAAACCCTTTTTCCTGTATAAATTACCTAGTCTCAGGTATGTCTTTATCAGCAGAGTAAAAACAGATTAATATACTACTTAACCTATCCTTTGCTAAAAAGTGATAAAAATATGTAACTACTCCCTATTGCAGTAATTTACTAAAAGAATTCTAATAAAATACTTTGAAAACTCTTATAAGAGGAATAGGAAGCAGTTAGACCCCTGAAGAAAAGCACAAAATTCTTAGCTGCATTATCAGGAGCCAAATCCAAACAAAAATTTTATCAGGCACTAAAAATGTTTAGAAAATCCTGTGGAATTCCCACATGGTCTCAACATTTTTTTACTTTAAAATGTTGCAAATGTGGTTCAAATGACCATGGTAATGACTGGGGAGGAAGGTGAGTGACTGAAAGGTTCATGGGCTGCAGACACTCCTCTCACACTTGGAACATGTGCAAACTGGTGCTCAGTTGTGTCACTGTATATTCCGTGTCTTCACATTTTTTTCTTTTTGTTTTCTTTATTATACTTCAAGTTCTAGGGTACATGTGCACAACGTGCAGGTTTGTTACATATGTATACATGTGCCATGTTGGTGTGCTGCATCCATTAATTCATCATCTACATTAGGTATTTCTCTTATGCTATCCATCCCCCCTCCCCCAACCCCACGAGAGACCCCAGTGTGTGATGTTCCCCACCCTGTGTCCAAGTGTTCTCACTGTTCAATTCCCACCTATGAGTGAGAACATGTGGTGTCTGGTTTTCTGTCCTTGTGATAGTTTGCTCAGAATGATGGTTTCCAGCTTCATCCATGTCCCCACAAAGGACATGAACTCATCCTTTTTTATGGCTACATAGTCTTCCATGATGTATATGTGCCATATTTTCTTAATCCAGTCTCTCATTGATGGACATTTGGGTTGGTTCCAAGTCTTTGCTATTGCATGTCTTCACATTTTAAAGGAAAAACTAATTTCATCCCATTAAAGTGGAAATTTGGGAAGGCTTCTCCTGGGAGAAGAGGTGTCTAGAAATGCAACAAAAAGACTGTGTTACTTTGATGAAGGTGCTTGTGCTATGTGCCCACTTTGATGTCCTAGAATGTCACCGTGGAATGGGAAGTTATACTGTATCACCCTGCACACCTGGAATACAACTTGGTAGGTTTTTGTCATGAAAATCCCTATCCTAGATATAACAAGAATAATATGTTGGTCGGCTAAACTCAGTTTTATACCTCTCTACATCTACCAGTTGTAACTAGCAGCACACGTGTTATGAAATTACCTAAAGGTATACCATCATGTAGGGCATGTATGTAGTTCCCCATAAATGGCAGTTATTATTATTCATTGCATATTATTATTAATGGTATTATGACTGGACTGTGAGTCCTTAAATAGTAATATTTCTCTGATTTTTCCATCTGATGGTTATAGCCCCATCTAAATATTCAAATCTACTTTTCTTTGAGACTAGGAGTACTTGAGCAGTTTTATCACTGCTCTCTAGTACACTCAGCCACAAGCAACAAATGTTATTCCAACCTGAGATCTGATGACCCAGTGCTGGTTCTTTGACTCCTGAATTGTGTTTTAAGGAGCAATATTTCCATCTTGTGCTCCAACTTGAGAACAATTTTTTGGAAGGGTACACAGCTCCAATATTTCAACTCATATTTTTTTAACCCACCCTGTTACGTAATATAATCTCAATAACAACTATGGTCCTCTTTTACACAAATCATCAAAAAAGTAATCAATTATATGGCATTATAACATTTTAAACATTCATTGAATAATAAGCCATGCCATTTCATTTCTACTTTATATTGATTTAACTTCTGTGGTTAAAACTACAGAGTATTGACACTGACTATGCACACTGGTGACTGTGTTTGTCTCCACCCTGCAGCTCCAGTCTCCATCCCATGTCCTGATTTGTACACCATAATTCTGACTCTGCAGATGAATCACTCAAGCTCCCTGATATGGTTTGGTTGTGTCCCCATTCAAATCTCATCTTGAATTGTAGCTCCCAAATTCCCACGTGTTTTGGGAAGGACCCAGTGGGAGCTAACTTTATCATGGTGGCCGGTCTTTCCTGTACTGTTCTCATGATAGCGAGTAAGTCTCACAAGATCTGATGGTTTTATAAAGAGTTCTCCTGCACAAGTTCTCTCTCTCTCTTTGCCTGCCACCATCCATGTAAGACATGACTTTGCTTCTCCTTGCCTTCTGCCATGATTGTGAGGCCTCGCTAACCATGTGGAACTGTGAATCAATTAAACCTCTTCCCTTTCTAAATCACCCAGTCTTGGGTATGTTTTCATCAGCAGCGTGAAAACAGACTAAGACACTCCTCAGTCCTCTGCTTTCCAGTTTGGTCCATCCAGTGTGAGGTACTGGTGGGAGATCTCTGACAGCTTCTTGGTCGTGGATTCTTTCTGGCAGCGGCACCCCCATTCCTCCACACCAACTCTCACTGGGCTTCGGTAACACTGTGCTCTCTCTTTAGCCCTTTGGGAATACACAGAAAGAACACCACTGCATATATCTAAGATGAAAGTTCTAGTATTTAATTTATTTAACTGGTGAAGACACTGCATGAGAGGATTCTGAGTTTATTTATTCAATCCCTGAATTTATAGTGTGCTGGATTCTATGCCAAGACTTCACATGCATTACTTTTCTATTCTATGAGGTTTTATCATCCTAATTTTACACGTGAGGAAACTGAGGCTTCTAGAATTTTAGTTGATTTGCCACATTAGTAGTAATTAGTGTAATGAAGATTCAAACCCAGACAGTCTAATTCCTGGACCCCGTACTATGAAAAAGTGAGGTACAAAGAGTATGAAGAAGAACACATGGAAGTATAAAGATAAACTCAACATGGAGTTTTTTTTTACCTCAGGGAGTTACAGTGAATTCAAGGAAGGTAATATTTTGTGGACAAAACAGAAATGATTTAGCTCTGAGTGTAGGATTATGTGCTTTGTCCTAACTGAGTTCATACCAATTAGAAAAGGAACCACTCAGTTAAGGGCAAATGTCTCTTCTAAACAATTTTAAAAATTAGTTTTATATTATACTTTATTGGCAACCTTTTAAAGTAGGTTTTGAGATAGCAGGGTGTGAAGGATTTCAGTTCTAGTTAACTGTTTCCTTTGCTGTGTCATCTTCTTAGCTTGATGCAATCCCATCTATTTTGAAATCATGAACTTTTAAAACATAGTTTTAAAAGAGACGATACGAGGCATGCATACTCAACTGGGACAATGTCATCCTGAAGGAAGCAAACAGTTCTTGGGGGTGCAAAAGTCTTACATATTACCACGATTGTGGCCTCCAAAGTTCAATCCAGTGCAACATAATCATTTCCCTGAGTATTTAATTTCTCTAGTGAGGGATAACTGTATTTTCTCCCTAGAGATGAGATGATGATTTAAAAAATGATCTAAAGTAGAGACATAGGGAAAATATAATAAACAAATTACTAAATTCTCTCATTCACTTATCGAGGAGAACACGGTGAGCTTAGAAAAAATTGCTGAACAAGTACTTCAAAGCTACAACTAATTGCATCAATTGGCACCAATCTTTGCAGTACATACCTATTTCTTGTTATCTATTAGGCAACAATCCAAAGTAAATGCAATTGGCAAGCTATTTCTAACTAGTCCCGAATAAAGTTATCTTCTGAAACCATTTTTCATAATGTTTTCTCCTAAATAATTGCCACCTTTACACGTGAAATAAAAGCAATACAACATGGTATCCTTGACGTGTGTTATTTTTCAAAACAAATTAATAAAGGAACTGTCTATGGCTCAAAGCTTGAACCAAATAGTGAAAAATCAGTTTCTTGGCAAATTGAACTGGCTAAAGCATCTTTCTCTTTGTTCTGTGTGACAACAGGGGCCTATAGAGAAACATCTGTCAGTTAACAGATTTTAAAAACAAGCTAAATTCCTGGTTCAGAGTTATTCAGAACAAAGTAAGCAAGGAGGATTCTCAGCTGCTAGAATGTGACTGGCAAAGCAAATTGCAGAGTACTACAAAGTCAATCTGTTTTCATTGGAGGGAGAGGGAGAAACAAGGAGGTGAAACATAAGCATAATCATACAATGATTTAAAAAAAGAGTGCTTAAAGAATGATTCAAAGGCATATTCTGGATTAGCAGTAAGAAATCAAATTCTATCTTGAGGTTTATTTCACCCAAAGAAACTGATTGTTTAAAAATAGAGTGTGCTGACAACCAGAAAGTTAGCACAGATCCAAGTTCTCAGCTCACATAATAAAACATAAAAGGTGTCTCAGTCAATTATTAGTCCATTGAATTTTTTTCCCCCAGAAGAATATGATCTTGATCAAATATGATCAAAATCAACCTTTTCAGAACTCTGAAAATTACAGTTATGCAACAATCTGAGGATAACTTATTCAAATAAAATAGCTAAATATCAATAAAAACAGCAAGGATTTTTTTGTTTTTGTTTTTGTTTCTTTTGAGAAGGAGTCTCACTTTGTTGCCCAGGCTGGAGTGCAGTGGCGCAACACTGGCTCACTGCAACTCAAGTTTCAAGAGATTCTCCTGCCTCAGCCTCCCAAATAGGTGGAATTATTTCATCTAATTATTCTAATATAATCATATTATTATAATAATTAAGTTAGAATGTTTATTTATGGTTGTCCCCTTGATGGACTGTAAATTTCCTGGAAAAATAGTCCATGTCATTTCATCCTTGTATTTCCTTCCCTAATATTGTTCCTATTACAATGCCTGAGGCACAGTTAACACCATATAGTATTTAGTGAATGAATGAATAAAGAGGTAACTATCCCCAGCCTTAACTACTTGCCTGAATGCTAAGCTATCTTCTATCTAGTGGACATTTGTTAGCTGAAGGTATCTGTAACTCAAATGTCCCCATATTCTGTCCTATTCTCCAGCTTCCAAAACTTGATTAACATCAATATCTCTGTCCCTCTGTCATTCTTCCGCCTTTCTCTTCTCTCCCCATTTTCCATGCTCCCACATACAGACACACAAACATGTGCATACGTGCGCACACATGTACGTACACACATTTATTTTGGAATATTCTCATTTTCCGTTCAAGACCCAGCTCAAAGTCACTTATCCATGACAATAGCATCATCATTATACCACAGTTTATATTTAGATTGTCACTCCTGTTGAATTGTGAATTCTTTAACTGTGGAGTCCTTATTTGACTCCGTTTTTAAATCCACAATATAGAGTAGAGTGCTTAGGACATAAGTAAAATCTAACAACATTTTAAAAATATTTTTCTTGAAGTCCCACATACCCATACTCAATTTTCAAATATAATTTTTTTTTCAAATTGTAAACCCCCTATTCTATTCTTTTTATTGCGGCAAAACTGGCAATTAGAGCTAGATAAAGACTACAAATTAGAAAATCTGCAAACACAATATGGAGTACATTAACTAACATTTTTGGACCTTACAGCAAATTTCAGGAGTTTGGTACTTTTCCACCTTTTAAATTCAAAAACTAATTATTTGTTTAACACTAAAATATCAAAATAGATTCCTCATCTTTATGGAGAGAATTTTATTTGACTTGAAATGAAAGAGAAATCATCTAAGAATTTATAGTACTTGTTCAAATTCAAGCATTAGCAGAATATTCCTATGTGTCATTCATCAAATTACTTGTTTGAATAATTTATCTACAAAAGAAGTTATTGAACTCAGTGGTATTGAAAATTTACTTGCAATTAGAATCTGTATTTTCTTTAAAAACATTCAAAGAACTGAAATGGACATTCTAACTTGACCTATAGCCTTCTTCTTCTCCCCAGAAACCTTGTAGGATAGTTCTAAGAAACTCTTATGTTCCCTAGAACACACTTTGATGATGGCTGCATTCTAAGGCGTCCTGTTGACTCTCCCATTGCATAACTCACTGATGTAGAATATGCTTTAAAAGCCAAAAGCATTATGTTCCATATGGTCATTGGCATTGTTCATAAAATTAGTATGTAGCCATCAGAGCAAAATTCAAGGGTCCAAATTTACAAACAACATTTAGATTTTCAACATGTATGAAACAGACAACACAGGCTCTGCTTTGACAGAAATTAGAGTGCCGTAATTCAAAGGAGATAGATGATAATAATTAATGGAATGGGCAGTGGTGGCTTCAAATAGCCTTAAAGTTTTCATACATCATAAGTATAAAATACATCTGTAATATTTATTACTTAATTTGAGTTACAAAAGTTTAAAAAATTTTATCACTTCACATAAGAGATAATTCTATTTTCCAGTGAAATGAAATAAAATTATAATTTTAAAGCTCTTTAGCAAGTCTTTGCCTATAAGCAATTTACCCACTAATTACAAATAATGCTTGCCAATTATTAAAAGAAGGAAGAAAAACAATTACTCAATGTCATTTCCAGTATTGCAGGTAGTAAATAAAAGCAACAAAGCTGCATTTATTAATTTTTCTAAAATAACTTTTTCAGAGTTTTTGTTTATTTACGTTTAGGATTTCCCCCATCCTAGCAATTGATATTATGTGAACAAACTCATTTACACTGGATTTTGAGGTTTCATTTTATAACTTAACTAAATTAGCTTCGTGGAAAGTAAATAAGCGGTTGGAGGGGGAAAGGTATCATTCTCAATTAGCCAGACCTCTGCTGGCCCATGTTTAATGTCATAATACAACAAAATATTCTGGCAAATGTTGCTGTTAGGAACTGGCTTCATTAGAAAAGTCAGGAAAAAAGCTGCAGCTCTGCATGTCCTCAGCATATACTTGATAATTAAAGCCATATGCCTCAATCTGGAAAGAATATGAATAATAGGAGAGGAAACAAAGAAACTAGCTTAGAAACCTGCTGTTTGGGATGCTTTAATGTATAACTACATCAAAAATGCGTTTCACCTTTTTAAGATTAAATTTAAATTTTACAAAAACAATTATCTCATTATTTCCTAATAAAATGTTGGCTAAGACAAACATAATATTCTATGCTTTCTAAGAATTAGGAAGCCAACATTATTTAATGAGCACATTAAACTCTGTGGTTTGGGGAAAATAAAAAAAGGAAAAGAAGAGACATTCTAAGAAACAATTATCAAATTTTCTAACTGGAGCCAGAACTCATTCATGTACTTTAAAAAAAAAAAAAAAAAGGTTTCAGACTGCTTTCAACATGTCAAACAAATAAGGGCAAATTAATAGAACAAAAACTGAGTAGATAATTCCAAGAAGACTCAGAATAAGAGTCACTTAGAGTTCATTAAGTAAGTCTTACTGAAAGAGGTTAGTCTTAAGCCAGCCTTTGAAAGACAAGGCAGAAGTGGAGTAGCTGAAAAACCAAGGAAAAAATGCAAGCACATGCAACAAGAACCAGAAAAAATAATAGCACAAAGTTGGAAATGAGCAAGATGGGCAGCCATGCTTTCTGGGATATAGAACTCCATATGGGATTTGGTACAATTAAGAAAATGTAGGGCCTGTGGAAGGGTTCAGAAGAATCAAATGCCCTTTGAAACATCAATTTAATAATAAACTAAGTCAAACTGAGTGATTACACATTCTTGGGTAAAAAGCGACATGTTTTTATGGGAAGAAAAACAACAACAACAAAATGAGACACACTAGAATCTGAGAAAAGGTATATGACAATCAAAATTAATCTAAACTATATAGTATATAGATATCTAATAACTTGCAGACAGAATCATCCTTAAAATAGAATTATCCTTAGAACTGTAAATGTCAGAATATGCAGTTCACTTTCTATGCTATTTATACTCCAGCATCTTCCAAAACAGATTTTTAAGGGCACAGACAGAGTAAAATCACAAAAGAGCATTAAAATAGTAAATCAGGGTGAACAAGAATGTACTAGAAACACTTAACTAAGAAAAGCCACTGCCATTTAACACAAAACTAAGCACTAAATTTTTGGCAGCCAGAGGAAGGGCTGAATAAAGAATATTTCTTTCATCATTGTATTCCACCATGAAGCAAATATTTATTGGTCACATTGCATGTATAAAATTGTGGTGAACTACAAAAAAAGAAACACTAGCTCATCAAGAGCTTTTTTTTTTTCTAGCTTTGAACTCAGAGAGGTATTTGTTATTTTGATATTTGTATGAAGGATACCAAACAGTATCATGAAGGAATGGTGTCCTTTCTAGCAAAAACAAAATTCAAATGTTCTAGGTAGGGCTGTTTCTGAAAACAAAATCTGATGAAGTTAGGGCAAAATATTTGATCATACTTATATAAAAGCAGTGCTTTAAAATGAGTACATGCATTAGGTATGCTCTCTTTTGGTAGGTAATCTGATGTAAAAATTTGTAAGAATGTAAGAACGAATGGTGTTATAGGTATTTTCTAGGGCATTTGTTAATGTTGTAGGTATTTTCCAGGGCATCTATTAAGCCCAGGCTTCTTCTACTTTCTATCTTTTTTTTTTTTTTTTTTAAGATTTATTCCATCTTAACCCACCCCCCATCCCCGACCTTCTACAACATATTGTGCTGGGTTTGTATTTACTACTAATCTTGTCATGGGCCACAGCTGAGTGGCTCAGAGTTGGTCATCAAACTAAAGCTGTTCCAGAGATATTTTTCTCCAAGAGCATTGTTCTAAATATTCTTACTGAGTTTAGGCTGTTCCCTTGAGCAGAAGTGAGATCAACTTGAGAGCGCTTTGAAAGCCATCTTCCACCATTGCTTGATTTTGCATTTGGTGAAAGATAAGATGAGGGTAGAAGAAAGCAGAGGAAGGAAAGGGTGAGAGGGGTGAGAAAGTAGGAGGGAAAAAGAGCACAGGAGGGAGAGGAAGAAAAGAGAAAGCAAAAAGGAAAGGGAGAGATGAAGGAAGAGGAGCTGAGGGTGAGGAAAAGCCTGACAGATTTCCTATGGCTTTTCTTTTCCAGCTTTATTAATGTATAATTGAAAACTAGACCAAAAAACAAAATATAATCAATGTATTAGGTGGTAACAAAATAATGGTAGTTTTTGCCATTAAAAGTGGCACTTCTACGCCAATCTGATGCACATTTGGGGAGTTTGGACATATGCATACATCTGTGTTTACCATCACCACAATCAAAGTAATGAACACATCCACCACATTCAACAGTTCCTTTGTGTCTCTTTGTATAAGACTGCATATATTTACCATTTATAACATGACGTTCTGAAGTACATATATTATGGAACAGTTAAATCTAGCTAGTTAACAAAGGCACGAATTACATCACATAGTTATTCTGTGGTGAGAACGCAGTATCCACCGTCTTTGCATTTTTCAAGAAAATAATTTATAGTTATCATGCTGTACTACAGATCTCTTTCCCATGTCTTTTCAATTCCTGATTCCATTTTCAGGAATTATTTAGGACTTGCAGGTTTTTGCCCTTTGGTTACATCATTCTGTTATTTTAAGGAAGAATTTTAAAAGGATATCTCTATAATCACTTCCTCTGCTTTAACACCAGTGGCAAAAAGAGCAGGGAAATGGCCTGATCGGGGCGAGCAGCACCTCACCAATACAACATCAGCACCTCACCAATACATTGCCTCAATGCACTGGGGTCGTCAAAATAGCAAGCTGGTTGTGTCATGCCCAGGCTCCAAAGACTCTATGCAAGGATCTCAAGTGTCACATGATTCCGTCCTCAGTCTGGTTTGCTTGTGCTGTGCTAACTGGCCAGCCTTACACTTCAGCAAGCTCTGTTTCGCCACCCCTATGCTCTTGACTTGCTTTTTGGTTTTACCCCACAAGTGTTCACAATCTTATTATTTCTTTCCCGTTTCTAAGTGTTTAGTGCTCTGCCTTGAAAATTTTTAGTTGTCATTAATCAAAAATTGTCCAAAGTGCCTTCAGGATGTTATAAACTTCCAAATTAAAAATACTGTTTTAGGTATACATCAAATAATTTAGTAAGTACAAATTGAACACATTCTATAAGCAATATACTGTGCAAGGCATATAAGGATAATTAAAGAGGAAAAATCAGAAACAAACTATCTTATGGCAGTTCAAGTGACATAACTTGATTTAGCTCATACAAGTTTCTGTTTTCTCCTATGACAACCTTAGACTCTGCCCAATCTGATATGTTTTCTATCTCTAACTACAGGCTACAGATAACTGAATTAGAACATAATATATATATATTTTTCCTGAGACGGTTAAGGGTAAGTAGCATTGTAGCTGAACGCTGGTATTGTATATGTTGTATTCTATTCTTTTCTTCCTCCACTTCCTTTGCAGAAAATCTCAGGGGAAAAAAAAAAAAGATCAGATTTAGACTGATACCCATGTATATTTCCCTTAATGATAAAATTTCTTATAAAGTCTTTTAAATCTGATTCACTCAATTTTTATAAATTGATTTCAATTCAATTTAAAGCTCTGCCATTAATTTTAAATATACATGTGTGCACATATAAGCATTTATTCTGATCCTTATTTCCAATCCTTTAAACGTTAATATCCTCATCCAAAGACAGAATCTACTCTTTTCTCTTCAACTGCAGTTAACTGTAAAGGTTGGTTTACTTTTGCCTGGAAAGCAAGATATCAGAATCTTGATACGCATAAATACTCTGCATATCCAAGGTTACCATACATTTTTTATCTGAAATTGTTTACAAAAGGAACTGAAATGTTTACTCTCTTTGCCTAGATAGGAGACTCCTGCTCTAACTTCCGTAGTCTTTCCACTCTCACACAGAGAGCAGTACTTTGAAACATGACCGGTTTTAGTTCCTTTGTCTGCAAAATGGAGATAATAAAAGCACTTATATGACAGGGTTGTGATGAGGATCTAATGACATATTTCCATGAAAGGACTTTGCAAACTCTGAAGCATCTTAAAAATGGTACTCACTCAACTAATCCACTGATGTAGAAGACTCCTTTTACAAACAGTGTTCCTAAGAGCTGGTGGTTAGAAGGTGAAGCTGATTTGACAAGGAGTAATAGAGAGCCCAGAGTGTTCAATACCATTAGTCTCTGTAGTCCTGAAATTCATCATCGAAACCTATGAAGAAGCCCTGTGCTAGACACTGCGGAGAATTAAAATGGGGCAGAGACATTGACTTTCTTTTCCTAGAGCTTATTTTGGGGCATAGGACATAAAGTATAATGATTAAAGGGAATAATGCATGACCACTCTTAAATAGTATTGCTATTGTATAAATACTATAGGATTTCACTTCAGAAGAGCTTCATGGAAGTGAGACATAAACACAGACTGTGAAAAAATGGCTGGAATAAAGAAGCAAAAGAAAAAAAAACCAAAATTATGAAAAAACCTGGTAAGCATAAAGGAGTCTGCATTCACAAAGGGCTAAATTATGTGTGAAAAGAAAATAAATTTGGGGGCTTCAAGACAACAATTTTTCTCTTATCTACCTATGATCTTGACAACCCCTCCCCACTTTGAGTTGTCCCTCTTCTGCTTCAAGTTGTCTTGCGTTTCTGGACCGAACCAACATTCATCTTACATGTGTTGATTGACGTCTCATGTCTCCCTAAATGTCTGACGCCAAGCTGTGCTCCGACCACCTTGGGCACATGTCATCAGGATCTCCTGAAACTGTGTCATGGGTGTGCGTCGTTAACTTTGGCAAAATAAACTTCTTAAATTGACTGAAACCTGTCTCAGATTTGGGGGTTCACATATGAAGCGGAGATTCTGGTGACAGAGGAAAGCAGGAAATACAAGTCTGGAATCTGGCTGGCCTCGACTGAGTAGGATGCTAAAAGCCCAGCTATGTTTATAACTATCTTAGCTAAAGCACTGACTTTCAACGAGTGTTAGTACCTCAGAATCAACTGGAGGTCTTGTTAAAGCAGGACCTGCAGGACCCCACCCCTCCAGATTCTTATTTAGCAGATCTGGTCTGGGCCAGAGCGTT
Organism: Mandrillus leucophaeus; assembly: GCF_000951045.1. Classification (NCBI taxonomy): domain Eukaryota; kingdom Metazoa; phylum Chordata; class Mammalia; order Primates; family Cercopithecidae; genus Mandrillus; species Mandrillus leucophaeus. Next base: position 1,265,934 of record NW_012104798.1, read on the forward strand.
TGCATTTCTAACAATTCCCAGATGATGTTCACACTACCCGGCCCAAAGCCACACTTGAGAACCACTGTCCCTTCAGAAGGATCAAGCCACTGATAAAGTTCAAACAGGAGTTTAGGAATCAGATTTGAATAAAAATGATTCTGGCAGATAATTTATAGGGAGTGAGAATGCAAAATGAAAGTGACTAATAGAAAAATCTGGGTATGAGGTGGTAAGGTCTAACATAAAGTGGCACTAACTAGGAACACAGAGAGGCACTTCCCATGCACTTCCCGCTTTATGAGATTTCCTGCATGGTTCCAATGCAGTGAACCAGTATTACACAATACTACTCCTGGATTCTCTCAGAAAGGCATCTCATTTCTGCAGCCTGATGGAGCTCTAGAGTCAGGAAGTGATTTCTATTGTGTTTAGGTCTCTTGGCCACTGGGTCAGAAGCTAGTCATTAGGGTCCTATACACCAGCTTGAATTTTATGGCTCCTTATTTACTCATACACTCTTATTTTACATAAGACTAGAAATGGTGTAGCCCCTGAAGAGTTTCCTGCTAGTAGGGAAGCCAAGTGTTAGTGAGGGCCAGCCACAGAGGAAACAAGAGAAGTGGCAAATATGAAAGATAGCGTGGTGGAAAAATCCGCAGAATTTTGGCAATTGACTATCCAATGACTGAGTGTAGCCTGGGCTTCTTTGGAGAAATTTGGGATCATTAACAGAAACAGGAAAAGCAAGAGGACACATTGGTTTGCAGGAGAGATGGTAAATTTAGCTTTAGCTTTATTTTTTTTTATTTTATTATTTTTTTTTTTGAGACAGGGTCTTGCTCTGTCGCCCAGGCTAGAGTACAGTGGCACAATCTAGTCTCACTACAACCACCACCTCCCTTTCAAGTAGCTGGATTACGGGTGCACACCACCACATCTGGCTAATTTTTAGTAGAGACAGGATTTCAACATGTTGTCTAGGCTGGTCTTGAACTCCTGGCCTCAAGTGATCTGTCTGCCTCAATCTCCCAAAGTGCTGGGATTACAGGCATGAGCCACTGCACCTGGCCTAAATTTAGCTTTTATGTGTTTGATGGAGTTGTCTCAAAAACAGAAGGATGAACCTTTCTAGCAGGCTTTGAGAAGAAAGGCATAAAGCTTGAGATAGAGGGTGGAGTGGGCTATGCAGATCTGTACATCATGTACAAAAAATGTAATCGGTAACACTTAATCCCTTTGTGATATTAGTGAAGGAGGAGGGGAGAGTGAAAGGAGTTTAAAACTGTCCAGGAAAATTCTTCCATTAAGTGACAAAACAAGGATGAGGAAAGGGAGTAGTGGGGATAAGGAAGGGGAAGTGGCTGAAGAGACTACAGATTCAGTGATGACAACATGACAAATGCATTTCTGGAACACAATCTTAGACAAGAGGCAGGGAGAAGAGTGAGTATGTGACAAGCAAACAGAAGACAAGTTCCGTACAATCGTTTTCTCCATTTTACATAGAAGGAGGCTGGGGCTCAGAGTAAGTTGAGTAACTTAGATAACACTGTAAATGGCAGTCCAGAGAGTCAAACTGAAAGCTGAGTGATTCCACCACGATACCAAGGATCCTCATTTCTGTCTGCTGAATGAATAGCTATAGTCATGCAACTGGGAACTGATATGTGCTGTTAAGACCAGAAGAAACTGAATGAGAATGATGGGGCTGGGAATATAGCAGTTGGTATAAAATAGTCACAATATTTTATACCAGGACACATACATAAATATACCAACTTATAGATTCTTCTTGATGTTTATCTGTAGATTTTCCCTAATATCAGCCTGACTTGTAACAGAGATGGTAAGAATTGTGTGTGACTACACACCAGATCAGTAAACTGACTACACTGTGCAGTGACTACACCCCTGGAAACCAGGAATCCAGTGTGAAAAGATCCTTTGATCACTGGTGAGGAGCAGGACAGCTCTAAGGACTCTCACGGGCCTCGGAGATCTGCTGGGTAGTCATGCTTTTTCTTGCTGAGAGACAAGAAACATCTTTATTAGAAAGAATGCATTCCAAACCAGGGCTATTCAAATATACTCCCAAGAAGGTGTTTTGGCTTGGGGATGTTTTGTTTTTTGTTTTTTTGTTTTTTAGTGCTGGCCCAAAGCCACTCCAGCACTGCCTCCTCCGACTCTAAAATCACAAGAGTCCTGAGAAAATGATAACTAAGATGGAAATACATTTGCAAACTCATTTCATTCATTCCTTTAACAGTTTTTACTGAATGCCTATTAGGTGCAATGTATTCTGCTAGAAAATGTGATCTTGACCCTTGTGAAATTCCATACTGGAACTACTTAAAAGCCACACGAATAAATATAATTCCAAACCTAGTTAAACAAGAAACAAGTGCTATTATTGTTAGACTACCATTTTTTTCCAAAGTAAAAATCAATATGATGCATCCATCATTTTCTAAATTTAATACGTTTCCTGATTTTCATTTCAAATTTCGTTTTATAATAATTGTTAAAGGAAGAGACCTGAAAAACACGGGTGATTTTATAGTCTAATAATCACATCTTATTTTACCACCTGTCTTTAAAAGCCTTTATAGCTTTAAATAACATTTGCAAGTACAATAATACTTTTGTACACTCATACAATGCACTGGGTAACAAATTTGAAAACACAGGAACTACTTAAGAGAAATATTTAGATTGTGTCTAATTTAAATAGATAGTCCACTGGGCAAGGACTGTATCTAATTCTATGTTAGGTACAGCACATTGCAAAATGTTGGCACTCAATAAATGTAAAATAATAACAACAGTCTTTTCCCCTTTAAAGTATATAATTACAGCTACCCCCTACTGTGAACCAAGCTTGGTGACAGATCTTTTGTTTATTAAATCCACAGCCCTGAAGACGTACAGTACTGCAGCTTCAATAGGAGTTGCAGTAAAGTCCTCTCCACTTTAGGTAAAGCTTTAAATGTCTATAAGTCTCTAAGGAACATCTTAACTTAGTCGTCCACCATATATATTACTTAACCATACGTAAGAAGCCTTAGTTCTAAGTCCCCAAAGTAGAATCCAAACACTAAGTGGAAATGTGTTCTCAAAGTTAGTTTGGAAATAAGTCATGGAATAAAATTACTCTTAGCTAATTTACCATTTCTCTCTCCTAAAGAAACACGTCAGGCTACCGAGCAAAGCTCTGTAGGCTTTATGCAGGAAACATTCAATAGGTTCCCATGCTTGTGTTCAAAGTGAGCTATTATCCAAGTAGCCTGAACTGAGAAGGGGAAAAAAAAAAATGACTCATGTACAGCTTTATTTGAGACATTTGCACTACAATGAACTAGGCAAAGCAACAGGTCAAGTTAAAAAATATTGCAAAAAGCAACAGCAGCCGAAGCTCCTTCAAGGGGAATTTTGGACTGGAAAGCACTTTTAATTCGTTTCATCATTATTTTCTTCTAGTTTCCCGTGTTTGTGTTTGAATGCTTGCACTTGAACATTAGTTTCACAATCACCTATTCTACTTTTGGTATTGATGAAGTTCAACATATGCTCAGCAATTCACTGCGGCTAAAATAAGAAATGCAAATTCAGCTAAGTGCGCTCCAAGTCTAATGTTAAGCTAGGCCCGAGTTTCTTTGTAGTTTTTGTAGAGTATTATCATTAGTAGAGAAGGGTTAATGGCAGAGGCCGATGATTGTTTAAAAATTCACATTACCAAAGTGGATTACATTGCATCTACTGAGGGGATCAACAATGTAAGCCTACACTAAGCCATTATTGCAGAAACAAAGCTTTCATTTTAAGCCTTTGGAAACAAGCATAAAATGGACAAAAGAAAAAATTCTTCTGATGTAAGAACAAGGCAAGCACTACATGCTTTTCATCCAAACTCAGTTTAGAATCATGATGAATGTACAAAAAATGGACCCCAAATAGCACATCATTAAATTAAAACATATCAGCATTTTGGAAAATGTTTCTTCTATAAGGCTAGAAATCCAACGGAAATCCTTTATTTAAAATTCCTTTTCCTTTAGTTGAGAATCAGTCATGACAAGAAAATGTAGATTCTTTAGGATTCTCTCAGTATTTGTTCTTTTATCCTCTAATGAGAATGTTTTTTAAATGATTTTGAAAAATGCATTCTTACAGCCAGGGTCATGCTTTGGCCTTTGTATCAGTAACTCATTACACACAATTCTGGCATATGATAAGTCAGCACTAAACCACCAGTTATTGACAGGAGCAAGCCATAGGCCTAGGCTAGAGGTACTTGACAAGGATTATTTATTCCTCATAACAAACTTAGTACTGTACTGAAATCCCATTTTACAGACATAGAATCTGAGGTTCAGCCTTAGATAACTCACTTTAGAGAACCTAATAAAAGAGCAATGATTCAAACTCAGGTCTGACTCAAACTGAAGCTAATTCACCTTTAATTCTCACAGTGCCTTCTAAGGACTAGAAAAGTTTCAGATAATTGAATGTATTTTAATAAACTGCCTGTGGAATTTGCTATGCTATAGGATAGGGTCTTAACTGCAATTCTTATTACTTAAAGATTGAATGCTTTGGTACCTTAAAATATATGAAATTGAAGTCTCTGTTTTATTTTTTTTTCTTTCCTTTCATTTTAACAAATATGAGTTCAATAATGAAGCATTTTTGTCTATATAAATTAAATCTAAATATACCATGTCATCATTAATATTGCATGACAGACAGGTATGTGGGGGAAAAAGCTCATGAATTGTAGCATGTTAATAAACTCAAGGAGATACTACTCTCCTATGTATGTCATGCATCCAGAAGCAAACCATCTAACACCTTTAACTCTTCAAAACATGGCTGTGAATTAGTAAGTAAACCAAACGATATATTAAAAAAAAAAAAAAACTTTCAAACAGTCAAAATATTTCACACATTTTTTCCCACTAAGCCCATGTGTTTTACACACAGAGTACTACAGGTCCTCCTTCTGGCTTTATTCATACTTATTTTAGACGTAATTCAGCCAACTTGATTATTTGCTCTCCTTGCTTACAGCAAACCAAGAACAATGAACTGAATTAGAAAACAGGGAGAATCCATGGAGATTAAAAAAAAAAAAACAGCTCAAGCCTTGCCAGGAATATAATATGCTACCCAAATATACTCACAATAATTAAAAATTCATAATATACCAACAGAAACTAATATATAGGTAAAATAATTCATAGTAGCTTTTCTGGTATCGTATTTCTCACACATGAGTATATAATTAGATACACTATGAACATATAAAATATGTTAATATATATAAATATAATAAAAGACAACATTTAATAGAGATTCCTGTGAATCAATGAGAATGCCTTTTTTCTTTCTACTTAGAATTCTGGACTTAAAGAAAGAAAGTTTTTTATATAGAAGTGTTTTTAGTAGATGACTTTATGTGAAACCTGTTAAACTAAAATAAAGACCAAATACACTGGGATCCAACAAGCAAAACACCCATGGTAGCCATTTTTATAGTGTAGCATATCTAAACTGTCTCCTATGTCTTGACTATAATTTTTGTAAATATCTTCTGTGAAATAATTTCTTGTCTTGTCTCCTTTACTGAGGATGTATTTAAAAGTTAAGAATGGAGGATTTTTGATTTTTGTGTAGTAGTTGATAAGTATGTAATAAAACCTTAATCTAGGCTGAAGAATAAAAATTAAGTGCCATAAAATTGATGACATGTTTATAACCTGCAGAAGTGTAAACTCTTTGCAGGTAAAAGACCTTTGAATAAATCTCTTTGAATAAATCTTTTTTCCTCCCACAAGACTTAGCAAGCAATAAACCTTAGAATAACGGAGAGAATGAATGTATACAGTTCTTTATGTTTTCCTAGCTCACATTTTTGGAATCTGGGAGGAGGCCAGAGGGAGGCAACTTTATGGTGGGGTATTACTATCCCTGCCTGGCTTACTCTCACTACCAAGGAAATAAAACTGCAAAGCAGGCAGGAAAATCACATATAGATAAAGGTATGTTGGATGTAATGGCCCTCAAAGTATCATAAATATAAATTAATATGTAATAAGTACATAGAATACACAATAAATGTATCATGGATTATGTGTGTGTATGTGTTAAAAGCCCACGGCTATAGAGTTCTCAATATATTTCGATGAATGAGTGACTGAAATACTTACTAAACATCCACTACATAATGTAAAGAGTTCCAGTAGAACTCTGTACTGTCTCTACTGTAAGACATATACCAATGCTACCCTAAATAGAACAATTTTAACAGCTTGAAATTTTAACTTTCTTATGTTTTATTCTTAATGATAATTTTATCAATGAAAAAATAAATAAATCAGACAGAAGAAAGTCAAGTGTTCCTTCCCTTCTCCCTTCAACAACCTCCACATTGAAGTGAGACATATTTACAACTTGATACATATTCTTCCCCTTCTTTCTCTATGTTCATAAAGTATCTTCAAATTTAAACCAAAATGGATTATAATAAGCACATCACAAGCCGACTTGTTTTTCTCACTTTAGATATCACAGATATCCATCTAGGTCAACGGTAACAACTCTAGTTTATCTTTGAAATATCTACCTAATGCTGTGTACTTTGAGTTCATCACAATTTGTTGAACTACTCTGTTGTTGATGAATATTCATGTTTTTTTTGCAGTCCTTGTTCTCACAAGCATGGATGAAAACATTATGCCTTCCAGGCAAAACTTCATGTATTGGTACTTTTGTCTTGAAATGTCTCTTTACTGAGAAACTCTAAGGTTTTATTCCCAGCTTCTTGCCATTTCAAATAATAATACACACAGTGTTGAAGACACACTTTAATATATTGTTACTTTTATTTCTCTAAGATAGATTACTAAAAATGTGGAACCTTGGGTATGATCACATTTTTCTAATTTTTAATTTTACTAGGTAATACAGATTGTTTTCCAAAAAAGTTACAATTCATATCCCTATGTAGAAATGTGCTTATTTTCCCCATACCTTTAACAACACAAGGCATTATTAACATTTTTCCCTTCTGCTAATTTTATGCAGGAAAAAAGGGTATCCAGGCTTTTATGTGCTTTTATCATTTCCCTAATTACTAGTAAGTTTGGGCAGCTTTCCATGAATTTATTGACCATCTGCAGTTCTTTGTGAATTACCTGTTAACATCATTTTTTCAATTTCCCTTGTATTGTTTGTCTTTTTAAATAAAGTCATAAGACCTCTTTTCATTTGAAAAACAACTAACTTTTATCCTGCCCTACTTTTTTCTTCTTCCCATTAGTTCATGGGAATATGAATATATTGTGAGCCAAGAATATAGACAGTCAATACTGCTAGAATGCTTTAAAATAAATATTAATGACATGAAAGGAAAACTTGCAATATTCGCTTTCTAAAATACTAAGCTGGACAAGGGCAGAGGTTTTGTTTTGTTAAGTCATGTATCTCAGAAACCTAGAACAGAGCCTGCAATGAGGAACTCAGTAAATACCTACAGATACATTTATTCAATGTATCATGCTGTTGAGTAAGTGTGTGTATGCGTATATATACAGAAACTTTTAAAACTGTAAAATATCTGTTTCCCAACCGGGAAGGAAGGTTGTTTGTACTTTGCTATTATTTGGTGTTTCTAATCCTTATCAGATCTTAACATTATCTCATTTCATTAATTGTTTATATTTCATAGATGAGAAAATTAAAACTCAGAAAGTTGCCCAAGATAACACAACCAAAAAATAGACAGCTGGAATATGTCAGTTGTTTCTGATGCCAGAAACAGGTACTTTACTCTGTGTCATCCTGTTTTATTACCATGTATTCCTAATATGGGGTTGACAGAAAAATGCTTATTACCTAATGTACAATTTTAATTGCTCCTGGACTGAGAAACAATCTAACTATGATATACAAGAATACCATTCTATTTGCAGTCATAAGAGATAAAAACTATTTATCTTTGTAACCTTAAAAATGGCTATAAGAATATGGACTTTAACACGCGGGTCCCCAACCCCTGAGCCTGGACCAGTGCTGATCCATGGCCTGTGAGGAGCGGGCTGCCCAGGAGGAGGTGAGTGGCAGGCAAGGGAGCATTGCCGCCTGAGCGCCACCTCGTGTTCAGATCAGCAGCCGCATAAGATTCTCATAGGAGGAAAAACCCTTTTGCCAACTGCGCTAGCGAGGGACCTAGGTTGCACCCTCCTTATGAGAATCTAGCGCAGAACAGTTTCATCCCGAAACCATCCCCCATCCATTCCATAGAAAAACTGTCTTCCAAAAACCAGTCCTTGGTGCCAAAAAGCTTGGGGGCCACTGCTGTAACACATAGAAACAGTAAAGTGGATATACTAAAAAAGAAAAAAGAAAAAAAAAAAAGAAGAAGGCGGCGGCAGAAGGAATCAGAAAGCCACTCTTGTGGTCTGGATGTTGGCTGCCTCCAAATCTCACACTGAAAAGTGACCTCCAGTGTGGGAGGCTGGGCCTAGTGGGAGGTGACTGGATGACAGGGGTGGATCCCTCATGAATGGCTTAGCACCATCCCTTTGGGGATGAGTGGATTCTGGCTCTGACTTCCCATGAGAACTGGTTGTTTAAAAACGTATGGCACCTGCCTCCCTCTCTCTTACTCCTGCTCTTACCATTTGATGTGCATGCTCCAGCTTTGCCTTCTGCTATGACTGTAAGTTTCCTGAGGCCTCACCAAAAGCCAACCAGATGTTAGTGCCATACTTCTGTTACAGCTTGCAGAACTCAGAGCCAATTTAACCTCTTTTCTTTTATAAATTACCCAGTCTCAGGTATTTCTTTATAGCAGTGCAGAAACAGACTAATACAGCCACTTTTTACAGAAAGCCAACAACTGTGACAAGAGATTACAGTAGAATGTGATTTACCAAATTAATATGGTTTACAAGCAAAGTTCTCCATCAAGCCTAGTAACAACATCCCTATCATAGAACTGAAATGTATCTTTATTGTGTCAAATTCTTATATAATCATATAGCATAAAATTCATTTCAATTTCTTATAGACAAAACTCCATGAAAACCAGTTTAGGATAAAATAATAAGAGCAAGAAAATCTATTTTATATTTGCCATTTAAAGAAGGACTAAAATATCAATTAAAAGCCGTATTCTAAACTATGTTTTCTTTTTCTTTTTCTTTTTTTTTTTTTTTTTTGCTACCCTCAATTACCTTTATGAGCATTCTGCAAGTGGACCTTCATCACTACTGTTTTATTCAGGCCTTGGATGCCTCTTGCTTATACTAGAATAACCACTGCACACTGTCTATGGCACCAATGTTGTCTCTCCACTCATGTTCTTTGTTTTTTGTTGCTGCTGTTGTTTTAACTGTATGTACTGGCATGTCTAATTGAGATCTTACAGAACTATTCCATAGAAAAATTACCAGACAAAACCTCCTAGAGAGGATATCAGAGAGGAATTGAATCACCTGGGTTCACCTGAAACAACAGAGCCCATTGAATCAGGGCAGTCAAACATGCTTCCTCTGAGGACACAGTATTGATTTGTTTAATTTCTGAGAGGTCATCTGCCCTGAGAAAGGGAAGGGGAATTGTTCATTCTCTTCCATGGTCTGTAACCTCATCCCTAACAGCTGCAAGGACATGTGTATGGGGGAGAATCTCTCCTTCTCCTCATTCCCCCTCCTCCATTGCTATACACACATAACTGCTCGAATTTACATTCATCACCATGT
>NW_012104798.1:1275729-1280910 GCF_000951045.1 Mandrillus leucophaeus
TTTTTAGTAGATACAGGGTTTCACCATGTTGGCCACAATGGTCTCGATCTCCTGACCTCGTGATCTGCCTGCCTCAGCCTCCCAAAGTGCTTGGATTACAGGCGTGGGCCACTGCACCCAGCCATATGTTTTCTTTAATATAAACTTTAATTTTACTTATAACTACAAAATATAATTTATATAACACTTCATCAATATGAATTATTCATGAAAATGTTTTGTGAAGATAAATTAAAAATGATAATCTAAAATAATCTGTTCTCAGCATTTCACTAAAGAATAAATTTACAATCACACCATGTATGTATGATAGTTTTTGATTATAATTATCTCAAACTCCTCTTGGTTTACAATAAAATGCCTAAGTTGATTGAGTTGGTTGAGTAACTCAAATTTTCCATACTGTTACTTAAAACGAAATATTTAACACAGTTAGTGGAAACCTGATATCTGACCTTATAAGAAAAAGTTTCATTTTCTTTGAAATAAAACTCTGAGAAACTGTTCTGAAAATAAAAACTTCTCAGGTTGCAGACATAAACTATCATGGTTATAAAAAAAAGAATAAATTCTTTAGCTAATCTTACTCATGAAATATTTCAAGTGCTTTTAGAAAATACCACATTGTGGCTAAACACCATTATTCCATTATGTCTGAAAATAACCAGTGGCTTGCAGCAGTAAACAATTCAAATTGCATTTCTTGTATTAGAAAGCTAAAACAATCACAGAAATAGAACTGATACTGAAAGCCCTGAGAAATTCAATATGTTTGCATCTGAATACTAATTCAAATAGCTTATTGGATACACATTTATGGTAGCTTAATGGAGTATATTTCAAACAAAATTAAATTAATTTTACAAACAATAAAGGTTCAATATTCTGTATAATTTACCAAATCTTCTATAAAGAATAACCCATTCTCGATGAGAATAGTTACACACAACTATTATCATTGATTGGACTATTTTCTGTAACTTTAAATGTCCTTATTCTTAAGAACAGAACTTTTAAACCAAAGTAGTACTATTCACTTTCAGTAATGTCACATATGTAAACATTTTTGTAGCAAAATTTTATAAAGATTTCCATAATAATCTGTATTAAATAAAAATCAGAATTACCATATACTGTGTACCAAATCCTATATTAAACTCATTATATCGATTATCTAATTTTCCATTTATAACACTGATTTTCAAATACGAAAATGTAAAGAAATTCAACATTATTTCATCACATTTTCCAAAAGTTATTGCTAAAATATTTACTTGCGAACACAAATATCTGAGGGATAATCTTATTTCAAGAGCATGGTTTGAAAATCAGATACAAAGTTTAAAACTGTTTTCTAATTGCTCCCAAATTTTCCCACAGATAAGTTTTTTAAATCAAAATTATTTTGGTATAAAATATTGAGTTCAGGCCTGGCACCATGACCCACACCTAAAATTCCAGCGCTTTGGGAGACCAAGGTGGGAGGATTGCATTAAGGGCAAGAGTTTGAGACCAGCTTGGGCAAAATAGCAAGACTTCCATTTCAACAAAAAATTAAAAAATGAACTTGCTGAGTGTGGTGACATGAACTTGTAATCCAGCTACTAGGAAGGCTGAGGCAGGAGGATTACTTGAGCCCAGGAGTTTGCAGCTATAATGAGCTATGATTGCACCACTACACTCCAGCCTGGGCAACAGAATAGGAGCCTGTCTCTGAAAATTAATTAATTAATTAATTTAAAAAATTGAGTTCAGTTCATACATAAGGATTTATGGATTACCTATACTGTGATAAGCTCTAAGAACACAGATAATAACAGCCACATTCCCTTCATTTAAAGATTTATGAGTGGAAACTAACTTAAAATTCAGTTACAGAATGAGACCAAATAATATGAAAGAGCTTCCAGAATAAAGACCTGCAGGGGCTTGGGTTTGGGATACAGTACTCTGCAGCAATTGGGGCAAAGTCACTGAAAAGAAGCACACATACCTCTAGCCAGCAAGCCCATTTAGTACCAATGTAATAATCTAAAGAAGGCAAACCTGGGACGATGCTAAACACGACAGGAGAAGAAGAGATACTTAAGAGGGAAAGTTTTCAGGGGTGAAGACTTACTGAATGTGAGGATAAGAGAAAAGTCTCAGTGTGATACCCAGATTGGTGCCCCAGGTAACTCAGGTTATGATGGTGCTATGAATTGCAAAGAAATACAGAAGTAACAAATTCTTGGCAGGATGAAAGAGAAGATTGCATAGAGAAAGATATTTTTTTTTGCTAAATTTGAGTTGCTAATGTTTCATCCAAGTTTGCATAGATAGTAAATAGAGACAGAGATATATAAACTCTAGTGTTGGCAGCTCGTGGTGGTAGTTAAAAACCTGAAAATTAGCAAGCATGTCCAGAAAGCATGTGTACGACGAGAAAAAGAAAAAAAGAGTAAGAAAGAAATTTGAGGAAATAGTGATGTATGAGAAGGAGATGGTGGTAAATTTTGTCCAAAGTAGCTGATGAAGATAGAACCACCAGATTTGGCAAGAGACTAGAGGGTCACCAAAGATTGCTGGTAGAAGGAGCTTTAGTAGTTGTGGCAAAGGGCACTGAGGTTATCACAGTGGATTTTTAATCAATTAACTTAAAAATTAGATATTAGATATAGCAAATTAAGTATATCAAGATGTCTAGCTATAGAGAGGAGAGAAATAGGATCTTACACAAATAAAGAGGATTTTATTTGTTGCTTCTTTTTTGTTTTTATTTTTTGAGGACAGAAGAATCTTGAGCATATTTAAAGACAGAGGAACAGCTTTAATAAAAAGTTGTAAGTTAAAAAAATAAAACTTATACCTAAGTTTTTTCACCTATAAATGTTGTAAGTTAAAAAAATAAGAGAAATGAAAATAATTGGTGAAAAGGGATGCTATAAAAGAAGAAAACAGAGTGGATAAAGAAAAAAAAAGATCTGTTAAAAGCAGAAAGAGGTTTCACTGCTTTATTCTAAAACTAAAAATAAAAATCTGAGCCTCTAGAGAATTTTCGTGCAAAGAATGCTATAATTAGTGTTCTTACTTAAAAACTTCCAATAATCAAGTTGTTTGTGAAATACAGAAGAATAACTTCATTGCAATAAGAATATTACTCTTTTAATTTAAGAATATCTAGAATATAACTTTTGGCAAATGTTATTTCAGTAACAGGAACAGTATCAATATTAAATTGACCATACTTAAAAACCAAGGTAACTGGTTTACAAAGAAGAAGAATCGTATCATTTATAATTTTGAATTAATGATGATAATGATGAATCTGATGAAAGAATCCTAAAATACCTTAGGAATGGCATAAAATTAAACTTATTCTCAAAACCTCCAAAATCAGACTCAATGAAGAATGACATGGTCTTTTTCATATAAGTAAGAGTAAGAAAATGAAAAGTATGTGAACTTTCCATGTCCTTTTGGCATCAGCATTTCACTAAATTAAAATAAAGGTAAATATATGTTTGTTTGTATGTACATATGCACAACTAGAAACTTGACACTACTTCATATATCGACACATTTAAAATAGTATCTTTGAAACAACACTGCTTTACCAACATTTTTATAAGTATACCCATATGTACAAAAATTAAGTGTATACATAAGCCTCTACCTACTAAATACCTACCTTCTATTAAGTACTCCATTCCTTCTCTAATCCCACCAAGAGTCTTTGAAGTAGCTAATATCCCCATTTTACAGAGGCAGTGACTGATATTCAAAGTAGCTGGGTAACTGTTCAAGGTCACGCAGCTGAAAAGTGTCAGAGCAGAGATTCAAAGCTTCATGTATTTGACTTCAAAGCTCATGCTTTCTCTACCACGTTGTTTCCTCTCCTATATTTCCTGTCTGACCTTACCATTGCAGTATAAATCACTTCTCTGAGATCTAATCTATATACTATAAACCTCTGCTGTCATGTGATTTAATACATCAGGTTACCTATTGGCACTTCGGAGCACTCCAGAGATCCCATAATAAGGTGATGGCATTTTCCATTCGTTTTGCCATGTATACAAACTCCCCACCAATGAGCTGATCAAGTGAGCTATGACATCCAGTTTCTGAATGGTAGCCTCCTTCCCTGGCCTTTCTAGTGTCTCCACCTGGTGAACTGCTAATCCCTCAAGGCCCCATCACTTCCCAAGTCCAAGCTACACCTCTCCATGAAGTGCATCTCTTGCCAGGCTGAGGTAATGGTCCCCGACCTGGTACCCATAGGACACTTTTAAATCACTTATCACTAAAATTCATAATAATTCATCTCTTCCCTGCTGGAATGTGAGTCTTTCAAAGACAGTAGAGTATTTATTCAACGTAGAATCAGCAGTTCCTAAAGCAATGTGTAGCACCGAACAGATAATAGGTGCTGTGTAGTGAAAACGACGTGGGTTTTGGAGGTGGTCAGGGGAGAAGCAATGGGTCTCAAATCCCAGTTCTGCCTCACATATCCGTGTGAGCTTGGGCAAGTTACTGCCTGTGAGATTCATGTCCTTAAATGCATGTGCATAATATTACCTATTTTAAACAGTTGCTACGAGGATTTTAAAAGAACAGATGCAAAGAATTAGAGTCCCTGGTATACACTTAAGCACTTACTAAAATATTAGTTTCCTGTCCTTTCACCCCATTGTCTTGAATGTCTTAATGCCGCATAGGTGAGATTCAAAAAGAGTAATTGCATATATAGATTGAAAAAGTATTAATCAAATGGTTAATAAGAATAAGAAACTGGCTGAACCCAATGGCTCATGCCTATAATCCCAATACTTTAGGAGGCCAAGGAGGGACTTGAAGTCAGGAGTTTGAGACAAGCTTGAACTGCAAAGTGAGATCCTGTCTCTATGAAAAAAGTCAAGAATTTATCCGAGTGGGTGGTGTGCTCCTGCAGTGCCAGCTACGTGGGAGGCTGAGGAAGGAGGATGTCTTGAGTCCAGAAATTCAAGGCAGCAGTGAGCTATGATGTTGCTACTGCACTCCTGCTTGGGTGACAAGGAGACCCTTAGTCTAAGGAAGGAAGAAAGGAAGGAAGGAGGGAAGGAAGGAAGGAAGGAAGGAAGGGAGGGAGGAAGGGAGGGAGGGAGGGAGGAAGGGAGGGAAATAGAGGGAGTGGAGGGAGGGAGGCAGGGAAAGAAGGAA
>NW_012104798.1:1280960-1335858 GCF_000951045.1 Mandrillus leucophaeus
AGGGAAAGAAGGAAGGAAGGAAGGAAGGAGAGAGGGAAAGAAATAGAGGGGCTGGAGGGAGGGAGGCATGGAAAGAAGAAAGGGAGGAAAGGAGGAAGGGAGGAAGGAAGGAAGAAAGAAAGGAAGGAAGGGAAATGGAGTGGAGGGAAGGAGGCAGGGAAAGAAGGAAGGAAGGAAAGAAGGAAAGAAGGAAGGAAGGAAAGAAGAGAAGAAGGAAGGAAGGAAGGAAAGAAGGAAGGAAGTTAGGAGGGAGGGAAAGAAATAGAGGGGCTGGAGGGAGGGAGGCATGGAAAGAAAGAAGGAAGGAAAGGAGGAAGGGAGGGAGGGAGGGAGGGAGGAAGGAAGGAAAGGGAGAGAAAAGGGAGAGGAAGGGAAGGGAGGAAAGAAACTGTAGTAGATGCTGAATTTATCAGAGAAATGAATTTCTGCACTCAAGAAGTTGACAATCCTGTAATAAAAATACATATTTTATTTAGATTTTTTTTAAGATAGAAAATCGAGTGTTATAATTAAGTGCATGGATACTCCTATGGAGAAGGCAAGTGAGGATTCAGCTTTCTTTGGTTGGGGAAATACCAGAAGTGGTCCCCAATAATCTGGAATCTGAAATAAGTTTTGAAGAACTGATTATAACTCAGAGTCATAGATATACAAGAAAGGAAATCCTAAGTAAAAGTACAGTCCGGGCAAAGGCACAGAGGCAAGATTTCTCCACGAACAAAAACTGGTTTGTTTTGACTTGATAAAACAACAACAACAATAACAAAAAGCATAAGAAACTGCACTAGGATACGGACCTCAAATTGCAGGGAAATAAATCTACTGAAAAATTAATACTCAATGGATTATCTGGCTTATAATTCTCAAGCTTCCTAATTTGAGTCCCTCTACGCTACATCTTAGAATTTTCAAGCCAAATTATACAAAAGAAGAAAAGCGAATTAAAATATAAATATAAACTGCTATCCATGCATAATAGATGCACATTCTGCTTACTGATGTTGGGAAAGGGGCATAAGCTACTTTTCTAAATGAATAGGTTTCATTTGATATTAATATTGACCACAGGTGACTATTTATCCCTAGCTTGCAGGATCATGGAAACAGGAAATGTGAGTAATGATCAAAAGATAGTCTTGTGTATTTAAAAGTAAAACTAAAAACATTTCTTCAGAGATGTCAGCATCCTTCTCCACTGACCAGTCCCCTTTCTCCCCGTGTTCCATACTCAAAATGTTCTACTGCCCCCTGCTGCTTTAAGTTTCAGAAATTTTTTTAATGATTTCATTATCTTTCAATGATTTAACCGATTTTACCACTATACCTGTTTTCTCCCTTTTCTTTCAAAATGATCAAGATTCTAGGGTTTCTTTCTTGACCAAATTGGAAGCAATGAAGATATAAGAATTATACATAAGTTCATAGGAGGAACTTACAGCTTTGAAAATCTAACATATACTTAAGCTACCTTATGTGGGCACCATAACTTCTTTAGGATTATTATTATTATCATTATTATTATTATTTTGAGACAGTCTCACTCTGTTGCCCAGGCTGGAGTGCAGTGGCGTTATCTCGGCTCACTACAACCTCCGCCTCCCAGGTTCAAGCAATTCTCCTGCCTCAGTCTCCCAAGTAGCTGGGATTACAAGCGAGCACCACCATGCCTGGTTAATTTTTGTATTTTTAGTGGAGATGGGGTTTCACCATGTTGGCCAGGCTGGTCTCAAACTCCTGACCTCAAGTGATCTGCCCGCCTCGGCCTCCCAAAATGCTGGGATTATAGGCATGAGCCACCATGCCCAGCCAGGATTGCTTAATTACACATTTTTACAAGGAAGTAATAACTAATCTCCAAATACATCATTTGCCTCTTATTCTAATAGTAACCCACATTTTCTCACCCAAGTATACAAGCTGTGTGGTTGATTAGGGGGTTCCCATACATGGTGTTCTATATAAATTAGCTTAAATTTAATAGAAAGAATGTCTGACTTATGTTACAGAAATTTGTTAATTTCAGTTTCTTAACAGGTGGCACAGACCTTAATTTTTTCCCATGAGTTGTGATCTAGCCATCTCCAGTTCAGCAAACATTTGTTCTTCCTTCTTCTGGGGTGTATATATGTCTGTGTGGGGTGTGTGTGTATTTACACCTCCTGTTACCATTCTGTATGTCGGGTCACAGGGGTACATGATAACCAAAAGCAAAACTAAAAAGCAGAACCACATGGAGAGTTATCAGTTTAGCAGCAACTAAACAGCATAGCATCATAAGCATGGCTTGCTTTCAATATTACATTCAGCAAACATTTTTGAATACCTGCTATGTGCCAAAATGCAGTGAAACTACATACTCCTCCTTTGAAGAACTCACAGTCTAGTGCACTAGCAACAAAACTACTTCTCTTGCATTTTGATCTTAGATAAATGAAGGCATCACAATCCACCAACTAATTAACCTGGCATATATTAAAACCATTCTGCATTCATTTTGAAGTTATACTTTGCTATGTAACAGACTACCCTAAAATGTAGTAACTTAAAATAACAACCACCAATCACTCTCTCTTAAAATTCTGTGGTTGGAGGGGGCAGTTTTTGCGTTTTGTATGGTATGGTGGGGGTGAGGGGATGGCTGGAAGTTACGAAATGGCCTGAGCGTTGGGACTGGCTGGGAGCACAGACGGGAATGTAAGCTCTGCATCTCCATTTTCCTTCAGGTGCATCTCTTTGTATCACATCTCGGGCTTCCTTATAGCAAGGCAGCTGTTCCAAGATGGTGCACTCTAACCACAAGTATTCCAAGCAAAAAGACAATCTCTAATACGTAAGCAATTGTCAAGCCTCAGCTTGCATCTCACTTGCTAATGTCTCACTGGCCAGTGCTTGTCACATGGTCAAGCTCAGATTCAAGGAAAGGCACTACACACGGGCATGAAAATTGAGAGGTGTGTTTCACTGGAGTCAAAGTAAAAGTCTATTACAATTCCTCTCCTTCCTTCACCACCATGTATCTTCGAGTTCTTCAAATACATTCTATATTACCCATTTCCACTGCCTTATAGTCAATTTTCAGTTCTCTCTAACCTTATTTTTTCCTTCCTTTCTTTCATTTTCTTTTGTTTTAAAAAAGATATCTAGTTGAGCTTTTAATTAAGAGTAGGGGGATAAGTAGCATGATTCATCCAATGAACAAACGTGTATTGAGTAGTTTACAGTAATATACACTGGTAGGAACCCTTTGTGACACAAGAGATACTGCAGAAAACACCTCCTCTGCTATCATAGCTAAAACTCTGCAGGAGAAAAATCACATAAGCCTCTAGGCCCTCAAACCCACCCTTAAAATGGTAATTATGTTTCTATTTTACAGATTTCAACATGTCTCAACATTGCTTAAATATTTTCCATGTTGATCCCAGCCTAGCAGGTGTGATTCAAACTCAGTTATCACCTCATGTAGCGTGGCACACACCAGCCTTCCAAGGTTCATCTCCTATCATTTCCCTTGAATTTACCACCTATTCACCTTTGTAGTTCTATGTCTTTATTTTTGCCATTCTATCTAGCTGGAATATTCTTCCTCAGTCCTAAGCTCCCAGTGCATATAATTTTATTTAAGAGCCACATTCATGTACTCTTCTATGAGGCACTCACATAGAAAGAAGAAATCACATACCTATGCCTACACAGACGGTGATCCTACCTCTGACTTAAGCCTGATGCTGTGTCATTGTTGTTTGTTCATCCATTCAGTGGAGCGTGGGCTCCTCAAGACCATCATGCTCCTGGCCATACCACAAGGCATTTTCTATTAACACAGAGGTTGGTACAAAGGAGGAAAAGAAAGAAAGACAGGAAGAGGCATCTGTCTTTCATTTCTATGAAATGTACTGTCTTTCATATATGATCTTCAAAATAAAAAAAAAAAACACAACTGGAATTCCACATTAGCTTTAAGACCTCAGAGCTTCTACGAGATGAAATGTGTTCTAATGATACATGGAAGCTAATAAATAAATTCCTCTTCAATGAAAACAATAAAACAAGTAAAATATAAAGAGCTACTGCACTTTGTTTCAGTCCTTGTTTCAACGCCTTGCAATCTGCAAAGTGCCTGGCTTGTAAGGGCACTGACAGTGGCTCTCTAAATCTAGCCAGCCACAGGAAATCTTGAATTAAATTCTACTCTTTTACAAATAGAATCCAAACAGTGAACCTGTATTAAAGTAAGTCTTGCACAGTATAAAACTAACATTTTCCATGTAACACTACTTGAATTTTGAGGTCATCACAGATACAGATAATAAAGGTTTCAAAACTATATTATTTGAATTAATAATAAAATATGTCTTAAACTTTAAGTGTAATGTAGATAATGGGATAAGATTTAATGTAGATAATGGGATAAGATTTCATCAGTGAATGGATTTTAACAAAGTCATAAAAGTGAAGACAGAACACAAATTTGTATCATGAAATTTCCATGTCATATATAATCAGATACAAACAATTGTGTAATTCACTAAGCCACTGAATTCATGGTAATCGATTTTATCGGATGATAAACGTTTGCTTTAAAATTGCACCAAGGCTTTCTAGAGTCAAGCCCCATTAAACATTCCAATGCATCCTGCAATCGATTGCTCTCCTGTCTTGCTCCCTGATCACACTGGATTGCACAGTAATTTCCTCAGGTGGATGTTACACCCTCTCCTTAACCTCCCTCCTTCAATATATCCCCCTTTTTCATGACACATCTCAAGTGCCATCTCCTCCTACAGTCCTCACGAACCCTTTACCTCAAAGTGAATTCTCTAGCCTCTCACATCATGCAGCCATTTCAATTTCGATACTCTGAAAGCTGGTCACTGTTTTCTAGATGTGTTCTTCCATCCCTCCCACAGAAATTATGTTTTATTTAACTTGTCCATCCCCCATTGCCTGGCATGATGCAGACACTGGATAACTGATGGAATAAATGATGACACAAAATGAAGTTTCCATCACATCTTTTAATTTCAATAGTCATTTGTTTAAATGGCTTTACTTTCATGAACACTAGAGAAAGACTGAAATCTATATCAGATATCTTAAATTTAAGCCAATTCTTCATTCATAATAGGCAAAGAAAATCAAATATAATAAACTGAAAAAAATACAAATTCCATGATATGAAAGAATAGATTCGAAAATGAGTGAAAGCACAACTCCGAAATGTGTCATATGTTTCTGCCCCTTTGGCAAAATGATAAAAAGCAAAAAAATTAATCTTCATTTCTCTAGTTCTATTTTTGCCACTTATTAGATACATACTCCTTCTGGAAAATTAGGTCAGTAAGATCTCTTGTTCTTAATTTCACAGATTACTATTAAGAAATGCATAGGAAAATCCAGTCCTTATAAACTACAAGGCAAGGCTTGGTTATTACTGAGCCAAAAAATCAATAGTATATTTTTGCACCAAAAAATGATTAAGCCGAATGAACATTTAGCCCGATCACTGTCTAGCATAGTTAGGGAGAATTTTCCTTCGAGAAATAAAATATTCATCATTTCTAATTATAAATGGTACTGTTGTCAAGACAACTTTTCTCAGGAGAGATAGGATTATTCTAAAATGGTTCTCTTTAACATTTTTTTAATCTCAATTCTTATTTACAAATGAAAATACATCCTCCTCTACTAATATCTCATTAGTCTAAAGACTCGTGAATTTAAAAGAAATGTTACTTGGGAAAGCTTTCAATAGCGTTTTCTTCCTTAGCTCTTCTAGTGAGTTAGAATTCATGCCATGATAATTTAACTACGTAGCTCTTCAGTTAAAAGTAGGGAGTCTGAAACTAATACTACATAAGTGGCAGGTACAATAGAATTAGTATGCCCCATTAACGCCTGGCCATTGGTGCAAAATGATATTCAGAATGGCATGAAGAACAAAAGGGTAATTGGGTATAACAAGAATCTAACGTTAGCAAACATAGGTCTATTTGGCCATTCTTACAAGCATGATTCACTGCAGCATTGCAAAAAAGAGACATTCTCATACAGAAAGTTTCAAACAGCCAGTAACATGCTTATCTCCTTAAGATAAAAATAAAGATGCATCCCAAACAGCGAGCATTTTGAATTATAAAAATGTAGTGTTATCATTGTCCATAAATTAAAAATTTTAAATTTTGTAATTTTTAAAGCTCTTCAGTATCTTATTTGAGTTCCCTATCAACCATATGAACAAAGCAAAGAATTAGCATCTCATTGAATATATGAGAAAACAGTTACATATACTGTTCAAGAGACCATAGCCTTTAAAGAGTTGCTCATTCATTCACTCATTTATCCAACTTGCATGAAGTATTTAGCAAAAGGCAAAATCTGTCGTATATGTTAAGGTAACACAAAGGTTAATGAGGTTACTTTTTAAAATTAGAAAACCATGTATACCATATCCAATTTTTTTTTTTCAAAATGAAACTGAAAATTCATTAAGTGCTATTGCATTTTAGGCTCCTGGTAGTATAATCATACTCAAATGAAGCTCTAGCAGAAACAAAGTTAAGCTTTTTTAAAATTATAGGAAGAGTTCCATAAAAGCTTAGTGCTTGATTTTAGCAATAGAGATTTATTTCTCTTGAAATTTAAAATAAGTAATCTATGGTAGTTATTTAACACACAATATAATTTATCACATAACATATATCCATTACCATGTTAGTGAATATACAGGAAATAAAAACAAAGAGGATGTATTTGTGTACACGTGTGTGTCCATGTCTGCACATGTCTACGTGTGTGAGACAACTAAAATGCACTCATCATATACTATATCTTAGGACATATCGATATGAGGCTAGCTAGGGAATTAAGGTTTACAAAGTGATAAACGCACAGAAATTATAAAATTTTATATATTCTAAACTATAAAAACAAATGAATGTTCTTGCACAATATAATTCCATGTACCTTGTCAAGATAAATGTATCATATTGAATGTTTTTGTAATCTTCGAACATCTTTTGATAAAATACATCCTACATAATTCAAATAAGTAAAACCATTCCACTTTTCTTTACTGAGAACAAAACACAGAACCAAATAATTATGGGAATTCAATACCACCCTAAATGATTCATTGTGTTAGACCTTGAACTTAGTTTAGGATCTTTACTTTTTTTAAAGTAAGGTATGTGGTTTTAAAAAAGTCATATAATAGAGTCATGTGATTTTAATCATTTTATAAATTTGATTAGCTTAAAGATCTGAAAAGAGATGGTCCCACGTGTATTAATCTAATCATAAAATATTGTACTAAAGAATGTTTATGAGCATTAAAATGTTCCATATATTCTACATTGGTCTTTATTGTGAAAAGGTTGTATTTATAAGATTAACTTTACCTTGAATAAAGACATCATTCATTTTTAAATAATGACCCTATTTCAGTTTCCTAGGCATGATCTCAATAGATTAATAATTTTACTATTAATGACTAAAAGATAATTAATATAACATACTGTACTATTTTTAGCAGAGATTATCTGTTATGGAGCCCTATGGACAGCCAAGGCTAAAGAAAAGTGTTTTGGCTTTGACAAATGGACAACTGCAATAATGTCAGGAAATCTCAATAGAATATGGAATTGGCTCCCCCTGTCGGGCCTTAAAAGTCCACATTTTTTGACCATCACCACCTCACTTCACAAAACTAAAAAAGAAAAAAAAGGCAAAATGAACAACTTCAACAAAATCAAAGACCTGTAACACTGCCAACACTGCATTTACAACTCTGCTCAGCTATATTTTTCTCTATAGAAAAAGAAATCATGAAAATCAGCATATGGTAAAGAAAGTAGGAACTCATTTTCAATTTAGTGAAATAGATAAAGCATCCAAATGAGGTATATAATATCACAAATAGCATTGATTTCTTTCCTCGTTGAGAAAACACATGCCCTCCTTTGAACCAAGTGTACAAGAAAGTATAATAGCTAATTCTTCACTAAAAATGTGGTTTGAGATAAAGTTCCAGTAACAAAATTGGTTTTGATCCTTGTTGATATAAATATATTAGAAATAATGTTTTTTAAAAGTCTGTATATTCTTACTGATAAAGCAATACAGGGCTTTATATCTCTTTAAAAAATAGCTATGCCATAAATCACCCACTGCGTGGATTGTCTTTGGCTTGAATACAATTGGTGTGGCAAGAGCAAAGAAAATCATACAGGCCCTGCTTGCTTATATACATAAAATATTGGGGAAAACATATTGTAAAAAAGTAACACAGTCTGAGATAAATGTCAAATTACATTGTCAAATTGCATTTTTGCAATATACGAAAACATACTGCAAATATTAATGATAGATCAATGTCAAATTACAACTATGAATAATGGCAATTTTGCAATTATTAAAAATGATGCAATAAATTACAATCCCCAATTTCCAAACAAAGAGCTTACTATCAACCTCTCTGATATTGCCTCAGCTCAGCAAGGGCTCTGCCAGCATCAGTATGAGAGATACTGTGAAAAACTATAAAGTTTTTATTGAAATAAGACATTGTGAAGGGGAAAACAAAGAAATAAATTAAAAATCACAACTAAGCAACAAGACTTTCTTAAACTGCCAGCAACATATCAAGATGTTTCTGTCATATCCTCATGGTGTTTCTTGGACTTAGTAAATCATTTTAACTGTACCATTTAGAACGTTAAGGTTAATAAGCCTTACCAATAAGTCCAGAGCATTAAAGGGGCCAAAATGCGTCAACCTACAGGAATCCCTTGAAGAAGACTGTTTTTCCTTAAAAGAGCAGGTTATATAGCAAACTCTGGGTCCTGCTGTTCCCATAGGTCCACAAGAGAATTCTGGTGACTTTTGAATAAGAGGCACAAAAGAAAAGGACAAATATCAAAATTAGTGCCTTCTGGAAATTCCTATAAGACCATTTCCTTTCTATAAAATTAACAGAAAATAGGGCTCACGCCTGTAATCCCAGCATTTTGGGAGGCCGAGGCAAGCAGATCACCTGAGGTTGGGAGTTCAAGACCAGCCTGACCAACAAGGAGAAACCCCGTCTCTACTGAAAATACAAAAATTAGCCGGGCATGGTGGCGCATGCCTGTAATCCCAGCTACTCAGGAGGCTGAGGCAGGAGAATGGCTTGAACCCAGGAGGCGGAGGCTGCAGTGAGCTGAGATTGTGCCATTGTACTCCAGCCTGGGCAACAAGAGGGAAACTCTGTCTCAAAAAGAAAAAAAAAAAAAAAAAAACTGAGAGAAAATACCCATCACTATGCTCTTTTCTGCACATATGCCTTTAGGACCCAGTACTCAAGCAAACATTGGTACTGTCTCTTAGATACATATGGATTAAATAGGCTGTGTGCACTGGCCTGGGAACTCAACCAATATTTACAACATTGTTTCTATGGGAAAACATGTTCCAAGTACTAAATAACTTGCAAACCTTTGGAATACACTGATATTAAAACTTTTATGAGATACATTATGAAGACAAGGTATCCGTTACAGTTAACTCAGAGTTAATTCATGTGTTGATCTCCTCTTTTTACCTCCTATTTGTTTTTCCTCATGGTCTAGAAAAGGAAGAAAAATGCTACGACTTACACAAATATATCATTTTTGTTCATAAAAACCCTATGAGAATTTTTTAGAAATTATCAGTAAGAACACATATTACACCTCTTAACAACTTTAATTCTACCACAGTCACCCTACCCTATTTCAGTTAGCCTATTTATTACATTAACATTTTTGCCTGGGGAATCAAAAAATTATGATTTTCCAGAGCTCGCTGGTTAGAAAACACAGATTTTACTGCACTTGGTTTCTCATTTATCTGGAATGACTTTTCATCTGCTGGCGAATAGCTGATTCAAAACATCCAAGTTCTTAGCATTCAAGTGGAAGGGGGAAAATCTCTCAGAATATTTTTCCTCTAGACTCTGAGGCAATCATTAGAACATCTTAAAAATATGAAATGGTTATAAAAAGAAAACTTGCTTCCACATTTTAAAATTCAGGAAAACAAAGTTTCACATCAGGCAAATCCATTAATTTTGAATTTATTAGTAAACATACGAACTATTTCTTAAAGAATCACAGTTGATGACAGCACTCATCTTTTAAAATATTTTATTACAGCAAGCTATTATAAAGATTTTTCAAAAAAGAAATGAAGACTAAGAAGTACGGTAAGAAATGCATACGAATTAAGCACACTATTTGTAAAGAAGCAAAGAAAAGAAAGTCTGGGTTCAAAACAGGAAAAAATGGCACTTTGAAAATCAAGATATATTAACTGTAAAGCATGTTCAAGGACAAGCTCAAGAGCTTCCGATTGCACATAACATAATGTGTGTGCGCATGCTGAGCTGTCAGCCTTTGCATTAGCAGGGAAGAAAGGGCAATTTCACACTGGCACTAGTAAGTCATAAACAGAACATTTCAAGTTAGAAATGCTATCCCATTTTCATTCACTTTTAGACGGTTTCAATTTATTTGATGAAATCTGCACTTGCTTTTCTTTTCAGAGGATACGTTCAGTTAAACACATTAAAGAAAAGTTCCCATTTGTTCCTTTCACAGATACTCCATGACAATGAGTTAGGGTGGTGTGGCAGCGTAAAAGAAAGTGGCACATTTAGTCAACTAAGGCACAATACTGTTTACATCCATGAAACTAAGCATTTAATAAAAATTGGAAGGTGGTTACTTCCTGAGGCTTATGTAGTGTCTATAATCCAACATCACAGAATGGAATATAAGGCCACAGTGGGGTTGTTTACCTGTCAATCACTTGTCAGTCCTACAGCTTCTCTACAAATACCCCTTGTACTTGGAAACTCTTTACCAATTGCTATAATTAGAATTTTTAAATACAGCAATAGACACATTTTCTAAAACTACTAAATTAAATCACCAACAGACACAAAAGGAAAGGTAATGCCATGGTAACTTTTGTGCAACTGAAAAATTACATTTTTAAAACCTTTTTTCTAGTTCAGATCATTGCTTTATTTTTTATTTTATTCTCTTTGCTTAATGCCATATTCTGCTCTCTGCATTTTAATTATTGTTAAGTAGGTGGGAAAATAAAATAAGCAGTAAGTTAACTAATATCTCTGTATTTACACAGACAGAATAGGAACTGTGTAATCAGTTTATTCTCATAAGCATAACAAAAGAGTAATTAATTTGTCTAGCTTGTTACTCTTTCTAGAATATCTACAGTATGTAAAAGGCTGGTAGACAACCCATGATAGAAAACTTGTCTGAACATACTTCTGACTCCCAGACATTTTCTTGGATTGAATATATTTCATATATGGCACTGACCATCATACAGACAAAGTGCAAATGTCTCCTATAGACCATTGTGGCAAAGAACATGTTAATTTCAGTATGTGATTCTAGTAACACTTTATTTAAAAATATCTGTCCTTCCATTTTTCCTTCCTTATTTTTTTCAAAGTACTCAAGAGATATAAAGCCTGCAATTAGAGATTCCCTTATAATTATGCCTTTTTTCCCTTATAAAAAAGCATCAATGTTAAATTTTTAAAAGAAAGAAATCATTGTGCACAGCAAAAATCTTTCAATATATTTCCTTGAAATCCTGAAAATATTATGAATTTGCTTTGTTTTATTTCACTTTATCAGGATGAATAACTTCTTAGGAAGCCCAAATACCTTTCCAGGGGCATGAGGCAGGGACTGGATTAAGCTGGCAATAAAGGAGTTGGGTTGGATTGACTTACTACTAAGATAGCTGATGGTCATCTGCCCTTCACTTGAGCAGCTAACTTAGCAGTAACTTCTGCCCAAACCCGAGTGAAGATTTCCTCCAAAAGTCATGACCAAATTAAAAGTTGTTACCATAAGTCTACTTTGTTCAAATTAAAGTTAAATTAGCATCTTTCCATAGGAATGGAATCTGGAAATCATTTTTACCAACAAAGGTTTTCAAATTAAAATCACTGTACTCACAGTGTATCAGAGAGGGGCCCTGGGAACATTTCAACAGTAGGGGCCCCTTTATCATCCTTGCTTTAAGCAAATAAACTCCAGTTAATCTATTTTATAAGTAATTATTTTGTATCAGATTCACTATTAAATGGAATTCAGTGGCAGAAACATTAAAATTATAAATGTTTAAGGCAAGGTTCTTTTGCAACGTTCCCAACAGGGGCGTAGTGCCAAACCCTTGACATGGGCCTTGGAAAGGAAAGTCATTTCCAATATCAAATTACTTTGGTCTTTCTGAGCTAACTAGTCTTTGATACTTCTTTGAAAGGATAACACCTCAGATGTTTAAAAAGTTTTGATTAAGTAGCACCTCTGTTTTATCTCTTTCTAAACAGTGCAAGTCTCTTCAACTGATTCTCGTGTGATATACCATTCAGACCTTTTAATAGCCTCCTTGTTTTTCTCTGACTGCCTTTCAGGCTGCCCATGTTGCTATTATGATATCATTTCTCAATTTCAAAGATGGCCTGTTTTATGAACCTCAGAAGACATGAATTCCAACCACGGCTATCTACCTTTCACTAACGAGGCTAGTCAATCTTCAGCTTTCTCATCCATAAATTACATCATAGCTGCTTTTACAAATAATTTTACATGTATAAATTAAAAGGCCATATATAACTTCTCATAAAAGTGTCAGACAAAATGTGAATTTCCTTGGCTCATTGCAACCTCTGTCTCCTGAGTTGAAGCAATTCTTGTGTCTCAGCCTCCTGATGCAGCTGGGATTATAGGCATGTGCCACCATGCCCAGCTAATTTTTGCAATTTTAGTAGAGACAGGATTTCATCATGCTGACCAGGCTAGTCTCAAACTCCTGGCCTCAAGTGATCCACCTACCTCAGCCTCCCAGACTGCTGTGATTACAGGCATGAGCCACCACACCCAGACAATATATGGGTACTTTCTAAAGACAGAAAACAAACAAACAAAAATGAGAAGCATCATATACAGTTCTGTGAATTTCAGGTAGGTATCTTTAAATATTGACAAATGTAAACACCATGAAATGATAGAAAAAAGAAAGAAAAAAGGATTGGTGTCCCTGGACCAGGTAAATACCAGGCAGTACGGAGTCTTGCAAGGACCTTCGCACAGGAAGCCCACATCCCTGAGCCACAGTGAAGGCTCCCCCTCCATGGGCCAGGCGATCTTGGGCAAGTCACATAACATCTGTGACACCTGTCTCCACCTAAGTTTCTACGATAGTTTCCAGCACAGGAAGTGTATTATCCTTCTTATTCTCACATGAAAAATAAAGGCCACATTAATACATCTATGCCTCTAGTTCTTCAAATAGTAGAAGATGGGAAATGGTTTCAAGAAGAAAGCTAAAAATTGATTCTAAACCCTGAAAAAATAGTAATGCCCTTCCATTCGTGATTCGAGTTCACATTACTATGCATTAAGAACTTCACTTGATAATCACTAGTACCTCAAACGAAACACTGAGGGAACCAGCTCTCTTTGCTGTTTATACAGGTTTGTTAAAAATTTTAGTCTAGTTTCACCCAAACCCACCATACAATATACAACAGCTATTTCATTGCTAATATCTTTTTAAATGTCCTTCCTCTTTTCCTAACAGTTTCATCCCGAATTGTGACTTTGGATCATGGTATTATTTTTGTAACTGATCTCTAGGCTTCCAGTCTGTTTCCTTCAATTCATAGTCATAATCTTCCCAGGGCATGATCTTAATCAGATCACCCCTGCCTATCAAATAAAGTCTGAATGAAGTTCTTAGCCTGGCATCTGAGAGTCTTTAAAATAGCTTGAATGGACTTTCCTTCCTTAACCTAATACTGCAAACATTTGAACTTTTCCCTAGTCAATGAGCACACCTTTTAAGCATGTCAACTAAGTCATCCTTTCTATATAGACTTTTTTTTCCCTCTTTCTACACAGACTTCCCCCTGCCCCATGCCTTTGGAAACTATAGAAATCCACTTAAAGAGAAGTCTCTGTTGCCTTCACAGATAGCCCATTCAGAATAGATTTTTGCTCTAGGGTCCTGTGGCACCCACATGATGCAAAATTACTCAGAGTATGGGGTGGAGTCATTATCATTGTATCGTTACTCAGTCATATAATACATAATCACTGTATCATTACTCAATCAAATAATAAATATGGCCGCTTCAAGTAGACCAAAAAAAAATAAAGAAAAAAGAAAAAGCTAGGAAACTGTCACTCTTCAAAAAACAGACAAATACATTAGCTAATCCCTAACCAAATAATCTTATTGTAACCAGTTTGATATAGACAAATAGCATATGTGTTTCAAAGTAACCATCACATCAGACAGCACATAAACAGCTGTGATTTTATCATTGCTAATAAAAAAGATTTCTAAAGCTCAAAACTAAAAAATTTCCATAAACACTGTCTACCTAGTACTATGCCAGAGTGTTTCTCCTCCTCCCCCTCCTCCTTCCCTCTTCCCTCTTCCTCTTCCTCCTCCTCCCCTTTCTTCTTCTTCTTCCTCTTCCTCCTCCTCCCCTTTCTTCTTCTTCTTCCTCTTCTTCTTCTTCCTTCTTCTCCCTTCTTCTCCTTCTCCCTTCTTCTCCTTCCCCTTCTTCTTGTTCTCCTCCTCCTCCTCCTCTTTCTTCTTCTCCTTCCCCTTCTTCTTGTTCTCCTCCTCCTCCTCCTCTTTCTTCCCTCCTCCTCCTCCTCTTTCTTCTTCTTCTTCCTCTTCTTCTTCTTCCTTCTTCTTCCTTCTTCTCCTTCTCCCTTCTTCTCCTTCCCCTTCTTCTTGTTCTTCTTCTTCTCTTTTTTATTTTGAGGCAGGTCTCACTATATCACCCAGGAAGCTACTCTCTGACTCCTGTTCTCAAGCGATCCTGTCACCTCAGCCTCCCAAGTAGCTGTAACAAATCTATGAATTAATTAATATTACTTTCATTTTACAGAAGAAAATACTAAAGCTCAGAATGATTATTTTTCCTAAAGAGTCACACGCTGACTAAATGGCTGGAACGATTCTAATCAAGATATTCTGACACAAAACGTGTTTCTTTTATTAGAGACCTACAATTCATTATTTCTATCCCAGAGGCAGAGAAAAAATGAAGAGGTTGTTTTATACCTACAGTTGAGAGAATGTCAATGAATGGGGAAAAGAGAATTCATCATAAACTACTCATTTGAAAGGAGAATTGGCTAATGAATCTTGAAATTAGTGTATCTGCTTTCCCTAAAATGGACTTCACTGGGATGGATTTGCACCAAACCTGAAGACAAATCTCAGCCATATTCCAGCCATCGTCCATCTATTCTCCTCTTCAGCACATACGCAGGAAGACCCAATGCACACAGGACTCACTGATGCACACAAATGCATGCACACACACAGAGGTGCACAGGAGCTCTGGGATGTCTCTACCCTAAGATCATTCATCCCCTTCTTCAGGCATCTCAAAATGACATCAAAAGAAAGCTGCATATTATTTTTGGAAACTACCATGGCACTGGGCTTAGAGATTAAATCAAAGTTCTCTATAACTGTTTTGATCACATATTACTGCATCAGCAAAACTTCTGAACATATGCCTTCACCATTTATAACTTACTTCTGTTTGTATAGATTAGTATTACTGTACCAATATACGATGCATTTTTTAAAAATAGAGATATTTCAAAGTTGAGAGAAAATGTGAATAGAACTTAAATAGAAAATTCTTAACATTTTCTTCCTACATTTAGGACCATGCTATTATACATAGCATTGCTGTAAAAAAAAAAATATATATATATATATATATATATAGAGAGAGAGAGAGAGAGAGAGAGAGATGAGAGAGAGGAGAGGAGGTTTCTTAGGGGTAGACATACCATAATGGTCAGAGTGCATGCTGGATTTCAGGCCCCATTCTCCTCCTCCTCAGCCAAACACTTGTATGTAGTGTGTGATGTGTACCCCAGTGATAAGATCACTAAAAAGTAGATTAACTTGGACAATCCTTGAAGAATGTGCATACCATACTGAACGCACTGGATTACATTACAACTAATTACTGGATGCTTTTCCAGGAATGATTTAGATATCTGAGAAATATCACACAAGTGCAAGACATGCATTTACTAATTCATTCATTTGGAAAAGTACCTCTATGGTACTGGGTACCTGGTGTCTACTACGCCAGGCGTTGTGCTGGGCAGTGGGCAAACATACCAGACTAAATCCAGTCTCAGCTTTTAAGCTCAGTGGAGAGCCAGATGAAAAAAATAGTTGAGTGGTGACCACATTAACAGGACGCTGGGCCACCCCTGGATTGGGAGGGACATCCAATCCAGTCTTGACTGAGCAATGGTCAGTGAAGACAAATTTTAAGCTTAGCCCTAAAAGAAGGAAATGGCGTAAGAATTTAAGCTAGGGACACAGAAACTGTCCCTGCAGACTTTATGATTTTCTGATAAGTAGGTTATTACGAAAACCTATACGGGAAAAAAATAAGATATTAATACAACTGCTAACCTTTCTTCTGCAAATCATGAGTGTAATCAGTAAAAAAAAAAAAAAAAAACCCATGAAAATAGGCTAACAAAACAAAATTTTCTGGCATTTATTCAACATATATTTACCAAGCAACCACCATATGCCAGGCATTGGCAAAACAATGGTAAGTGAGAACCTACCCATTTTCAAGCTCTAGTGAAGAAAGAGTATTCACAAGCAATCACACAAATACACACATATAGTCGTCCCTTGGTATCCATGAGGCACTGGTTCCAGGACCCCGTGCTCTAGGCTATAGGGATTCCAAACTCTAAGAATGCCAAAGTCCTTTATGTGGCTTAGTATTTGAATAGAACCTAACACATCCTCTCATAGGCTTTAAATCATCTCTAAACTACTTATAGTAACTAATGTAATGTACATGCTATGTAAATTGTTATGCTGTATAGTTTTTTGTTTGTATTTTTTATGGTTATTTTTCATTTCTTTTTCATTTTTTCAAATATTTTTGATCTGCTGTTGGTTGAATCCACAGATGCGGAACCCACACACACAAAGGGCTGACTGCATTTAAAAACAGTTGAGGAAAGTATCCTTACGCTGTGGGGCTGCATAAAGGGAATGTGATTTAACCTGGGGGATTAGGTAAGGTTTCCCAGAAAAGTGATGTTCAAGCTGGAATATGAAGGATCTAAACAGAGTAAACCAGGGATATGGGAGAATGGCCAGGTGGAGGGAGGCAACTGGGAGATGAGCAGGTAGAGCAAGCAGTTCCACAGACTAAAGAATCTGCATGCGTAAAACCCTATGGAGGTGCAGAGGGAGGCATATCTTAGGAACTGCATATGCCTGTGCAGCTGGAGCACAAAGAGAGACAGGAGAGTGAAGAAAGCAAGATGAAGCTGTAGAGAGGCAGGGTGTACAGGTCTCAGAGGCCCACTACAAATGTGGGTTTATATCTTAACTAGAACGTCACAAACTGGGAAAGTCCTCTAACCTCTGTAGGTCACAAAAGGCTCCTCCCTCCTCCCCTCTCTCCCTTTCTTCAGAAAACACTGATTGAGCATCTGCCAGTCTGTCTTGTGCGATATACTATTTTGAATACTAAGGATACAACAGAGAACAAAACAAAATCTGTCCTCAGGAAGCTCAGAGTTTAAAGGAGGCAGATAAAGAGATCTCTAAAATTGCACAAATAGTATCTACACCACAGGGTTTCTGTGAGAACTCTATGAGATTGTATGAGCATATAATTTATAAAATGTTAAAAAAAAAAAAACCACCTTTGTGGGTTTTTTTCCTGGATGAAGTGATAAGGCACCCATGTGGATTCATAACGTAACAATCTGGAAATAGAAAACTGGAGTCTAGATGAGACAAAATAAAATTAAGACATCCTGACCAAGAAAATAACAATGGCAACAACAATAGTAACTACTCAAAAAGCAAGCTGGGCTTGCTGGCAGTGGGTCAGACACAGATTTTTTTTTATAGTCATCTCAAAACTGGAAATGTGGGTTTTATTATCCCTCTATGAGGAAATGAGTCACAAAGAAACCAAATTCCAAGAGGTTCCATTTTATTCACAAAAATTAAAAATGCTGTAACCGAAACTAATCCAAATTCCTGTGGTAAAAATCAGATGAAACATTAAAATTTAAGTTTTTAATTGGAGAGTACGGACGTTGTTTACTTCCCCACATCCATCAGCACCCCCTGCCCCACCTTTCTCCATGCTATTAGAGTCCTGACTTGACTCACTTACACAGCCATGCAAAAGTCTAGCGACGTATCTCAACTAGTTTAAATCAATCAACGCACGCCCTTTCTGTGGCAACTTCACCTAAGTTGGTTCAATTCGATTGAAAAAAGAGACTTGAAGTCCATCTTGAGGGGAGATATCTCCTATGCTCTCTTTTGCCCTCCCTTCTTCCCTTCTCTCTTTCACTGATTATGAACCAGGAAGCACAAGGCACACTGATGGCTGTTTCGACACCACGAGCAAAGCCTTTGGACACAGACAGTGAGGCTGGAGAAATGAAGAGGGAGAAAGTAAAAGCTATGGCTTGACCTACTCTGAACTTATTTTTGTAAAATGATGAATTCCTTTATTATTGAAGCCAGATTTGGAAGGGTGTCATTTATTTGCAGGCAATCCATTAACCATAGCCATTTATTTTGTATACTTCAATGTTTTATGTCTAATTGCTAAATTAAAGGGAATACCTTAAAAGTGAAGGGCTTTATCCATAGGCAGTCCCCATAAGCTGATTTACTAGAAAAATTATGCTGAGTATAGATCATCACCCAGCATTTCAGAAATTGAAGGGAAACTTCCTCATTTTTATGCACATGTGTAGAGCACATGGACTCAGTAATGTGTCGGTGTTTCTAATAAAAAACATCACAGCGAATATTTATTGAGAATTTACTAAGTGTAAGCACTTCACTGACCTCATCGACTCATTCAGTCTTCACAACAAGCCAATGAGGTAAGGAGCATCCATCCACAGGTGAGGAACCCAGGCCTACACACCACACTGCTCAAGCCAAGATCGGCATCCGACCCTGTTTGCCCACAAAAACTTGGCTCTGTACCGCAGCATGCTGACTCACGCGCCATTTTTTTAAATTCCCAGATAAATTACAATAATACATTTCCATAATAAATGTGATGGCATACAATAACAGCCATGATTGTTTACCTGGAAATTCTATCGACTTATCAATTTGCACACATAGACACACTCTGTTATTTCCAACTACATGGGCTGTTTAAAAATCAGATACCATGTTACTAAAATTTTGTTTCATTTCAGAAGCAAGTTTTCTGTTTCAATAATAGAAACTTGACTTGGAGGAAAAGAATGAAAAGTCTTTATAAAACTTAAACATCAACACACAGTTTTTTTTAAAAAAAAGAAAATTGTTTTTAAGAAAATACCTTATTGATTTATTTAGCAAGTATTTATTCAGCCTCTCCTATGTGCTTGTTAGCCCTATATTAAATGCTGCAGGAAGCATAAAGATGAAAAATTTGCCACCAGTAACTTGAATTCTAGAAGGAGAGAGATAGGGATATACTCACTATGATATATGACCATTGTTACATAAAACTGTGGAGACAATAGAGAGACGCTCCTAGGTACAACTACAGAGGGAGTAGGCTCAGATTAAACCCTCCTAACAAGCTTCACAGGGAAAGGGAAGGACACATTTGAGTTTATTATGTACAGTTTTTCCCATCAACAAACAAGTTCCAACTAAGGACCAAGACCTAAGGTGATAATGAGATAAATAAATATGAACCCTGTTAGAATATTCCTTTGAGATGTCTAAGTCAGCCTGTTAACAAAAAAGGGGATGGGAGGTGTTGTCAGGCAGTGAAGGAGCAGGAAGAAACACTCCAGGAAAGAGGGATAGTCTCTGCTAGGCTCTCCGCTGTGAGAGGCTTCCTAATGGGGAGCATTGTTTGCCTGAGGTGTTGATTTCATAAATGGGGTCACAGTTTCTTGGGTTCAATCATGTAGGTCAGTAGAGCACAGAAGGCAGGATCTAGTTCTTGGGCAGTCAGTGAATATACGTTTACTGTTGAAGAAGGTAGAAGAAATATCAGAGGCATGTCCATAGGCTCAAGAGTAGCTAGCTTCCTTGAGTCCCTCCTCAAGTCCATGGCACAGTGAGAAAACACCAGGAAATAAGAACAATAGCTTGAGACCACTTGAAGGCCAGCGTAGGAGTTTAGATGATAGCAACTGGGTAAGTTTACAGGAAAATAATGGTTCTATTATTTACTAGCCCTAGAAAGGTGGCCTAGTACATGGGTTAACCACTTAAGGCTTCAGTTATTTCATCTATAAAATTGAGATGGTGATACATATTTATCAGAGTACCTTTGAGTGTAATGCATGGACAAATGTTTTATTAAATCTAAACTGCTGTTCCTGTATACAAAATGATCTTTGACTGTGCAAGGGACATGCTCCTAGCTATATTTATTTATTTAGAGATGAAGTCTTGCTCTGTTGCCCATGCTGGAGTGCAACGGCACGATCTCAGCTCACTGCAACCTTCACCTCCCAGGTTCAAATGACTCTCCTACCTCAGCCTCCCCAGTAGCTGGGACTACAGGCACACACCACCACATCCGCCTAATTTTTTGTATTTTTAGTAGAGACAGAGTTTCACCATGTTGGTCAGGCTGGTCTCGAACTCCTGACTTTAGGTGATTCGACCACCTCAGCCTCCTAAAGTGCTGGGATTTCAGGCGTGAGCCACCACTCCCGGCCTCCTAGCTGTACTTTAGGAGGACAGTTCTGGCTATTAGGCAGAGGACTGTACAGACCAAGAAATACTGGAGCAGGAAGTACAGTTAGGAAGTAAGTTACCGAGAGGGAAAGGAGAAGGTGGATGAACCAACTGTGGAGGTAGAACTGACAGAAGTTGAAAGTGGAGCTAAGGGAGAGAAAAGGGGCCAAGGGTGACACTAAACTTCAAGTTTGGAAAATGATGGAACGAGGGTGGGGGAGAGAGGATAACAAGTTCCCTGTAAGCACCTACGCACAATTAATAATGCATAAAGTGAGGTGAGGATTTAAAAGAGATTACCATGAGGATTATGCATTGTATAGTGTTTTTATTTAATGGAAAGACCCTCTTGTCCCTAGAACAGTTAATATACATAGTAAAGAACACTGCGCTGTATTCAAATGCCAGCCTGCCATGTGGGCATTGCATCACCTCTTTGGGTCTCAGTTTTCTCATTCGTAATTTGGTTCTCCTTCATATTATTGAAAATTGAATGAAGCACTATTAATATACATAAGGCACTTGGAAGAGCCTCTGGATCATGTTCTCATTTTATGAGAGCTACACAACTGACTCCATCCTCAGCATCGCCACTTCCTCCAGTCAGAAAATATTTCTCTTTGTGGAATGAAGACTGTATTAGCAGTAACGCAGGTTGGGCATGGTGGCTCATGCTTGTAATCCCAGCACTTTGGGAGGCTGAGGCAGGTAGATTGCTTGAGCCCAGGAGTTTGAGACCTGCCTGGGCAACATGATGAAACACCATCACTACAAGAAATACAAAAATTGCCTGGGCGTGGTGATGTGTGCCTGTAGCTCCAATTACTTGGGAGGTTTAGGCGGGAGGATCACTTGAGTCAGGAGGCAGAGGTTGCAGTGAGCTGAGATCACACCACTGCACTCCCTGGATAACAGAGCAAGACCCTGTCTCAGAAAAAAATAAAAATAAAAGAGTAAAGTGCAAAAGTGTCTTATGTATTTGCTCTACAGCCTGCCTGCTGCAATACATACAAAGTATCAGTGTCAGTGTGCTTATCTCAGTTTTCTGATAAAGGAGGTGTTCTGATTTGGGGCAAGAAAAATAACAATGAGATCACTGAGTAGTCTTTACAAGCTACAGGTAAATCAAGATCATAGGCAGAGCACACTTCCTGGATGCACGCTTTGGTCTTTCCACTAAATGGCCTATCAGGTCAGGCTCAGCAAAGCATTGTTAATCTTTGTTGCAGATGATGAACTCACCACCTTCCAATGTCATAGGCCTCATCACTGTCTCACTCCAAGGATCTTGCCCTCTTACGATACAGTTCTGTATTTCCCAGCTGAGCTGTCATGATTCACAGAGCAGTGAATGGCTGGAGTTGCTAAGATAAGATAATGGCCTTTTATGTGCAGACACTGTGAATTCTTCTCCACCCCTTGTACAGGGAAGACAATTTAAGTGGAAAGGAATAAATTGCTGGATGTAATACAGTGACCAAACACAAAAGCCTAATAAAAATGTCAGAAGTACAAGCCATAGAATGGCAAAGAACTGTGGAGGCACACTGAATGATGTAAGCTGTCCCTTAGCAACCTATGTAAAGACACAAACTGATGAGACTAAACCATCTGCCTCAGTTGTTTCCTACTACATGAGCAATTTCAACTTTGTAGTAATTTTGTAGTAATATTGTTTTATTTGCAAATTAAGCAAAACAAAATCTCTCGCACACATAAATGAGTAAAAATATTGGAAAAGAACTGACAACTAATATAAAAGGTGTTGTAGGACAGCCCTTTCTTCAGGATTTCATAAACAGAATTGATATATCACCGTGAAGAAATTGGTACAAAAAGTCACCTATGCATACGTGCTTAGATATATTGACTGAACAAGTTTACGGATGGCTATTCTTTTTAAACTTAAACACTATCAAGAAAGAACATATGCAAAGATATTAAAAAGATAATGCTTCAAATGCTGTCTCTTGCTTATTTACCATGAAGGATGATTCCGTGGTTCCTTTGTTCTCCCTACCCTTTTCCTTCAACCTATGAATATTTGAGCACCCAGAGAGAATGTGAATACTGCCTCATGGTGAAGGGAGTTGCATGTGTATGTCCAAACCCTCACAGAATGTATAACCTATGGAAGGGATTTGGTGAGTAAGTTAATAATGACAATATAAGGACTAGCAGTTTCTATAATATGTTAGACTTAACCGAAGCAGCTCAGTTTTAAGTCCCTAGGCTAGAGGTTTGTGGATTCATTCTGTTAAAAAGTAAGTGAAAACATCTGCATATGGGAAGGCATCCATCATTTGGTACTGCACAGCAACATAAGGAAAGGGGCCTCACTCTCCAGGCAGGGTGGTGGCACTCTCTGAACGGCAGCAAGTTGCCCACCTAGTAAACACTGGAGTTAGGATTCAAATTCTGGCAGGTTGTTGCAAAGCCCTCATTCACTTACTCAACCTGTATTTCTTGTACATCTACTGTTACTGTCTACGTTCACAATGCTTCCACATTAATTGGAAGTGACAGACAACAACATAAGTAAAATATATACTATGATACAGACACGGTATAGAAACAAAAGGAGAAGAATAGATCGGTGAAGGGGAATGGGAGGGTTTGGGTATCCGGCTTCTTTAAGAAGAGGGAGCCTAAACTAATTAAAAATAGATCTTTAGGCACAGTAAAAGCTGAAGATTAAATGTGTGTGCAAATATTGGGTATAATTTGAAGTAAATTATTTATATTGTTTATTTAGTATCAAGCTTTGAAATAGTTTTGATTGAGTCATACTCTAATTTTATGTTTCCGTTTTCTTTTGTATCTTTTCTCTCAATATTAACTACAAATAAAAATTGGTAGCCCCAAAGCAACGTACTGGGGGGAACTAAGAGATGGGACGGTAATTTTCAGTAATGATTAATATTAAGTGTCCTGGTGAGAGGCATCCATCAGGTGTATTTTTAAAAGTTGCCTTTGGAGATTTATAATCATTTCTTCCATTTGTTCTCATTTCTGTGTCTAAACTCTCATATCTAAGTTATTTTGTCTTCTAATACTGGGAAGATTGGTCTTGGCAAAAATACTGAACAAATTAGCTTTGCAATGACTTCAAAGTCCACCAATCATCTCCAAATTGTACATAAAAAGCTTTTGGCTCCAACACCCTCTCTATAGAGTGAGAAAGACTCCTGCAAGTTCACACCAGCTTAGATGATGCACACCTCATTGTGTTGCTAAAGAATGCTGTGCACAGCAGGTGTTCCACAAAGGACTTCTGGTGCTTCAATTGGCTGAGGCAGGGAAGAGAGAGAGAATTAAGCTATAAAATTTTAAGTCCTTAAAATAGTAGTTGAATGGTTTTGTGTGTGTGTGTATGCGCGCGCACACACATGTGCACAAGCAACACACACACACACACAAAAATACAGAAAGCCAATAGTGGTGCTAAGTTAAAGAAATTGTTATAAAATATTCTAAGTTCTTCTATTTTTCAAGGCTACAACAGAATGCCAAGTTCACCTTCAAAGATGGTTTGAAAAGAATAGATTTATAAGCCAATGCACTATTACAAGTCGTACATGTGACAACGTTGGTACAAAATAATAATAATATATGTCAACCCCATATGTCCTCAATAGTCTTTATTAAAACCTCAATCAGAAGTAATAAAAAGTAACTATTCTTTGGAAAAGCTAAAGACTGGTTTTGCTCTCTGGAATAACAAGCATAAATAGGAATAGTTAAGAAAGAAGAGGGGACTGTATAGCTAAATAACTTTGAAAAACAAATTTTAAAAGGTTAAACAGATTTATTTACTGTAGTATGCCTTTAAGATTAACACACAAGTGTACACTGTAGCCACCAGAGGTGATATGACTTTCATTATTTCCCAACACATTTGAACACAGAACACTTTTCTCTTGAATCACTGGAGAGCACACTGTAAGTATCACCTCTTTGAAATAGAATATAAAATTAGTCTAGTAATAAATAAAAGATATTACATAGTCTTGAGAATTGGGGATAACAACTATACTTTTAAAAACCTAAAACGGAATCATATTATTTTAAAAGAACACCCAAAGTGAGTATTTGGTAACAGATATCATACGGATGATTGGGGGTATAATAATTCTTTGGAAACAACAAAACTTTTTATCAAAACATGTTTACCCACACTGGAATAGTGTTCTTCAACCCAGGTAGCTTAATTTAGAAAACAGAGAAATATCTGAACTCTAATGTTGTTGTTTTAAACCGCTTTTCTCTCTTTAAATTAGAGTATGGCTTCTAAATGGAAAAAGATTAAAGAATAACATTTGTCCATCTGAATAAAATTCAATTATATTTATAGTTCATTATTGCCCCTCTGCCACATTTACTTGAAGTTCTTCATCTGATTTTGATGGAGTTTCCCATTTTATGACAACAGAATGATATCTGATGAATCAGAAAAGAACAAAACATAATGTTGGTAACAACAGTGATTCCTGCATGTCATGCTTCCCAGGGAGATTGACAAGAACTAAGGAAAAATTCTTTTCCAACCTCGTTAGGTGAAAACTCTTGCTCTGAAATATGATGATGGATATACCTTGTGATTTTTTAACATAATTATTGTAGCTACGAGCATTATTCTTGTTCATACAACTTTGCTTTTTCAAACACATTATTTGCTGCAGTAATTTCCCACATCATCTAAATTCCAAGGGATGGTGTGGTGAGTGGGGAGAGGAGAAAGGGTATTTCCTTTTATCAAACGTAACCATGTTGCTTTCTCATTCCCTCACGTTCCTGTGTAATAAAAGAAGAATCCAGGGTGGTCACTTGGAGTACCTGATTAACAACCTTCCTTGAAAGTATTCATTAGGTGTGGAATTCATTCCCCTTCAAGAGAGGGAAAGGAAACCCACACCAACTCAGAGAGAAACTCTCCTCTTAGAAACAGACTCCAGATTCCTTTGCCTTCAGGGTATTCAGGTTCCACACATTTTGTTTTCCTCAAAAGGCCAGGAAAATTAATTGTCCGGGGTGCACAATGCATTTCCTAGGGAGAATTACAGAAAATGATGGTCCCTGCTTCAAACCTATTACAAAAAAGATTGTAACACAAATATGAACATATAAACCTTTATTAACCAAATCCATTATATTCTCTTGAATTGCCCTGTTTAATTTTTAACTTATTTCTTCATGCTACCATTAGCGATGTTTGAGAGACAGGTGATTATTAAAACTACCTCAATTGTACACCACTTACCTCATATTGAGAGATTATCAAGTATCAAGGTCACCACTTAATAAGACATAAATATCAAATCTCCTTTAATTTTTCTTTTTTAACCGACCAGGCGCAGTGGCTCATGCCTGTAATCCCAGCACTTTGGGAGGCCAAGGTAGGCGGATCACCTGAGGTCAGGAGTTTGAGGCCAGCCTGACCAATATGGTGAAACCCCATCTGTACCAAAAACACAAAAATTAGCTGGGCGTGGTGGCGTATGCCTGTAATCCCAGCTAGTCAGGAGGTTTAGGCGGGAGAATTGCTTGAACCAGGGTGGCAGAGGTTGCAGTGAGCCGAGATCACGCCACTGCACTCCAGCCTGGGCAACAAGAGCGAAACTCCGTCTCAAAAAAAAAAAAAAAAAAAAAAAAAAAAAAAAAATAATCATTTTTTTTAACATAAGCCTTCAAACAATTCACCTGTAATAGCAAAGTCATTCAAAATGTAAGCTAATAATAGTAGAGAGAATAATCTCAAATCACTTATCCACAACTTAATTATCTAATGCCTGGTTTATTACCATGAATAATTCCACCATTGTAATTATTCCAAGGCCTGTGAAGAGTTCCCTATACATTTTTGAAAAAAAGGAAGAACACATCTTAGATACATTTTGATCTCCTCCCTTTCCCTCAATTAGCTTCAAACATTCCCTAGAGGCTTGGAGGCCTTCTGCTAAATTCTGGTAATATGATGGTGAACACGCTGGGCAAGGTCCCTCTCTTATCCGACTTACTACACACTTACATATAAACAAAGAAACTGATCCTCCAAAAGAAAGCCAGTATCTTTGCTCAGCATCTGCAGCTAGTGATTAGCAGAGCTAGGAATGTAACTAGTAAAAGCCTTTTGACTTCTGATCCAGTGCTTTTTTCACACCTCAACATATATCATCCCAAATTCAATCTCTTGGTAGTGTCTTTCTCAGGCTTAATTTCCAGCTATTCCATCAAAAAGATATTTATTAGCCAACCTGTACTAGGCTAGATGCTTCATGTGAAACAAAGACAAATATAAGACAGGAATCTCGGCAAAGTTAATACACAGGTTATGATTGAAGAATTGTATGTGACAACGCATTATATGAGCCAGGAAACAGCGATACAGTTTTAATGATAAAAGGAAGCAAAAAAATAAGCACATGCCACTTATTATACACCAAGTACCATAGTAAACTCAGTTCATTTAGGAAATCATTTACTCCACACAACACTTCCATAAGAAACATACTCTTAGATTCCTCATTTTACACCAGGAAAAACTGAGGCACTTAGCAGGTAATTGAGTGATATTCCCAAGATGACACATTCAGTGACTCAAACCCAGGTGGTCTGAATCAACCACCTGTACCACATTATAATGTACCATAGAATCAATAGCCTATACCATATCATAATGAATGATCATGTGGAGGTAACTAAAACCATTGAGAAAGCTTTAGTAGAGGAGCTGAGGCCTACATGAGGAGGAAGGAGGAAAGAAAGAAGTCCAGAAATAATGCTGGGAATTTCCAGGCAGCAATGGGAAAATCTGCTTGCTTGAGATGCTGCAGATCCACTGGGATAGCATGACAATGTTGAAGAGGTAATGCAGAACTAGATTTTGGTGAGTCATCAAAGCCAAGTGAAAAAGATTGATACAAAAGGGAGGTTAATTTTAACTAATCACTGCCAAGTACAATACAGAAGTATTTCTAGATATCTTATATCCCAACCTCAATACATGAAATGACTTAAACCGTCAAATATATTTGTTAACGCAGATTGTATTTAGAAGTTATTCCCATTTTTTTTTAAGAGGCAAGCCTGGAGAGTTTATCTAAAATAAATACTGAAATATTCCTTTTTAGTTTCCGAGCAGAGATTTCAAAAAATGAATGTATGAAATTTTAACACTGACTGTCTCTGTGTAAAATGCACAGCATTGACTTCCTTAGTATAAAAGAAACACATTTATCTATGTTAAATGGAATTTCCTATAATTTCCTTAAATACTTATTCTTCCTCTGTATGTTTCTTGAGCACTCAGTATGCCC
Organism: Mandrillus leucophaeus; assembly: GCF_000951045.1. Classification (NCBI taxonomy): domain Eukaryota; kingdom Metazoa; phylum Chordata; class Mammalia; order Primates; family Cercopithecidae; genus Mandrillus; species Mandrillus leucophaeus. The sequence goes on from NW_012104798.1 coordinate 1,309,100, forward strand.
ACCTCTCGCTTCCCCCTCCACACACCCCCACCCCCGCACTGGCATCACCTGATTGGCTTGAAATATCAGTTGGTATGATAAACTACACCATTTAGAATACGCTGGCTATCCATTATATTAAATAACCAGGTTTTGTTACTCCTCTCTTTCTCTCCTCTTTCACTCTTTTGTACTTCTGGACAATGTTTTTGTTGTTGTTGTTTGGTTTTTTTTTTTTTTTGTCTTGCAACTAACTCAACCAAAGGGTTGGTCCTTATGTAAAGAAGATAAAACGTAAAGCAATATTCCTATTTCTGGGTTTTTATGACAAGAGGCTGGGTAGAAAAGTCGCTTTGGGAAGAAAAAGATCAATGCACGTTAAAAAAAAATGAGGAAAGTTTGCAGAAAGGTTGAAACTTGATAGAAGTAAGTAGAGCATATAACATCATACAAAGTGCCTACATAATGCTCAGTAGTGTTTTGTAAGTAAGGGTATAATCCTTAGTTAAAAGCAGGGCTTTTCATTGAGAGATTTTAACAACATTCCATTTTTCCATGCACTTCTTTATCATGAATAAGACAGAGAGTGGGTTTTATCCTGAGGCATTTGAATTTAAACAACAACAACAACAAAAAAAGACTAGATAAGCATTTCTGTTTCAGTATGAATATAAACACTGTATTTATAAAAAAAAACTACATCATAATGACATGTTCATTTCTGGAAAAATTAAGAAAGATTTTACTTTAACAGCATGTAAATAAACTGGCATTTTTTTAAGTTTCATATATTTGAACATAAAGCTTCATATCCAGATAAAATGAGAATTAAAAAGATGTAAACTTTAAAGATAGTTTTAGAAAAGTATCCTTGAAGTGTTACTAACTATGCAGTTACTCTTGACGGTACATAATACATTTACCAAATGTTATCACTCTGCCTCAAGACCATTCCTTTTTGGTTAACTGTCTCATAAAAGAGCAAGAGTAAATGGAAACATTTTATGATGTCTAATTTTCTAGTTATTTCCAATTAAGTGAATTTGAGTTTTCATATTAATGGCATTATTCTTCCCTATTATGTGTGTGTGTGTGTGCGCGCGCGCATAAACCTCTTTCATCATGATGTAGCTACATCAAAATTAATGATAAAAATAATAGAACAATGACATAACTTTTACCAATAGAATATGCTTGCATGTGAATACCTACATTGAGGCAAATTCAAAACATTGTAACTACAGTGGTAGTTTAACAGATGCAAAATGTTTAAGTCAGTGTTCTAAATATTTTAAACTTCTTAAGATAAACTAATTAGTGATTTCAAATGTTTCACCCTAAAAAAATGTGTAATGTAAATTCAATAATATTTATATACTGTTTACACAAGAGTAGCGTCCAATCAGAACATATTTTTAATATATTAGTCTAGAAACTTATAAGAACACCAGATTTAAAATTAAATTAATGTTTTTTTAAAGGGTCAAGGTTAAACTGTTTGTCTTCCTTAAAAACTTTATAATGTCTTTTGTGTCTTTACTTCCAAAAAAAAAAATCTCAATGAAACTTGGATATTAAAACCTCCCAGGAAACCAACAATAAAAGCTGCTAAGAATTTCACAAGTTTTTTTTCCCCTTAGGTGTTAATTAAATGATCATTTAACACTGAAATGTAAACACAACATTTTCATCTCCTGACAGCACAGCCTATTATAAATCCGGGGTAATAAAAGTCTTGGTGTTAATGCTCTGAACCAAGTTCCCACAACACTCTAAGATGCCTTGTCGTGTCTAAGGTTAAGCATCTAGACACAAAACAAAGCTTGCGCCTACTCGACTTCCAGTCCAATTTTCCCATCGCCCAGTGACCTAGGTAACACTTTGAGCAATAAAGAATAAATTTAATTTCTCCAGCATTTTGTGAGGATTAGGAACAATTGTTGGCTTGCAATGACTTTTTATCCTTGGATTCTTTTTCCTCCAGAGCATTCCTCGGGTCCTAAAAGAGAATTCTGATGGTTTAAGACATAGAACAAACAGAACTTTAAATTAGGCTTTTTTCAATCAATTGGAACTGTCGGAGGGGAAGCAATCAACCTTTCTCTGTGCTGTTCTCAGCTATTCACATACTTCGAGCTTTAATCTTTCTCTAGTAGAAGAAACCTATCATGATGGGGCAAAGCTATTTTTTCCCATTCTGTTTCCAGACTTACTTATTTCTCTCTCTTTTATTTTTTTTTAAAAAACACTTAAATCAAGTTGCCATACTTTGCTGTAAACTTTCATTTGGGGGATGTTTCAAGAGACACAGATGTTCTCTTGGTAACATTTCACACCTCTATTCTGTACCCTAGGCCATGGGTGTTGTCAAGGACCAGTCTTTTTACTCTTCATTGCTTCATTCTCTAAGATTTAGTTCCTTTTAAAACTTCCATCCAAAGGTTTCTTATATCAAAATTTATAAAATATTTTAAGGTTAACCCTCCATAAAAAATTCAGTGATTATAATTAACTTGGTTATAGGTAACGTGTAATGAGTGGATATACACCATATGTATCTATGCTACTTTGAGAAGTACTGGAATTGTGGAAAAAAACAAAACAAAACAAAATGACTTCTGGTTCAAACTTGTCTCATAATGTAACATTATTTAGATTTAAAGTGCTAAAAGATTTGCAATTTTTACTGGATTTTGACATGATTAGTAGTCTAAAAATGCACTTAAAATCACCTATGCAATTTATATAAAGATGACAATGTTCCATAGACCAAATCACATGTACATATTACAAGGCTAACAGATTAATCTTGTATTTTTTAAAAAATAAAACTTTTATTAGTAGTGAAAATGTTCCTTAGCAACATACGTAAATCTTCTGAACAACTTTCAGCATACTTTACCGATAGTTGAAGGAGTTTACTCGGCATTTTCTAACATTTGTATTTTTCCTTCATTTGTCATTCAGAAAAACACATCATTAAAACAGCAATCTAAATATATGCGCTAACATAAATAGTTTCTGAGTCACTGTCTTTTTGTTTCTATCCGTAATTTATTTTATAGATGAATTTTAAAACTATATGAATCATCAACTGGGAGAGCATGAAGAGATCTCATTAAGAATATCCTGGCCCTAATGTACCTTCTGCAGCCAAGTAAAGAGAAATAACACGGTACAAATGCACATTTTATGTCAATTTGCTGCAGTAGGAAAATTAATGTGACTACACATATTTATGTGTTACTACAGTAAGGATAAATGCAAGAGGGCTGTGCAATAGTATCAGGAACTTTGCTGACTGAGGGCAAGTTGCAAGGACATCTGAGTGACTATTATTTCCATCTTGCTTGCAATGAAAGGATGACAATAATATAAATATAATTTCTATCATCTTGAAAATTTACAACGTTCTTTTGAATAGGAATTTAAATTTTACTGTGCTATCCCCAGAAGGTAAATAGTATGATCCTTCCCATTTTACAGATAAAAAAACTCGACAATACGGTTGTCCACTGACTTCCAAAGTTAACAGAACCGCAAATATCTCAGTAGGCATTTAAATACTATCATTTTACACAACCTCCCTTAAGATAGAAAGTAATTGATTTCGGTGTCTTAAAACATAACGTAAATACACTAAAATTAACTAAATATAACTAAAACCCTATCAACCCTTATTCCTAGAAATAATGTTTATGTAAATTTCAATCCCCAAAATTGTAACATTGAGATTGTAGTGGCAATTTCATTATTTACAAACTTTAAAATATTACCTGATGATGTGTATACAATATATTTTTTACATGAACATGATATACTTAAATTCACGTATTTGATCACTCTCAATGAACTCTCTAGGCATTAATTTACATAGTATAGGTCAGATGTTAGCAACAGCTGAGGCCCACAAATACCACATATTCTATGGAGCCACATATTTTGTTAGTTTCCCTCCTGAGCATCGATCACAGTATTCTACAAATTCAAGTTGGCAGACCATGAGTACTTGTTGGTGGGGTTAGAAACATTTGCATTTGTGAAAGCAGCCGTTTAAATAAGTACAGCTGAGTGGGGGGTGGGGAAACCTTCTTGCGTTTGATTTTCTTATGCTATGAGCTATGCTGTGGATTTCACACTCAGAAGGCCCACTCTGTGTGCTGGCAACAGCAGAAACTGGACAATTGTTGGCTTTCTTCAGCAACAAGTCTATCAGTAATCCCTTTGAAGTAAAAACCATAAACACTAGATCTGGCAAAATCTCAAATATAATCTGAATCTTCATTGGATTTAGAACATTTAAATCACAGGATTACACGTTGATTTAAAAAAAAAAAGTAACAGTAGGTCCTGCTCAGGGCTTTGCACTTTTATTTCTTTCATGACAAGTGATAACGGCTATTTTGAGCTGTGTTCAGATATCCATAGATCAAGTCTGTTGTCTACCTATTCGAAAATAAAGTTTTGTTTATACAGTGGTAATCTTTTTAAATGCAATACTCCTTGTATGTCTCTATTTTTTAAGTGGCAAAAACAGAGTCCCTTGGGCCCAGTAAGTAATTAATAAGTTACCTAAATAATGAGGGACTTGGTGTTTTAATCACTGACAGTGAACAGTTTCCTAAGTTTTCTCTCTCTCGATACCGAGTCAATCTGTTCCCCTTAGCAAAGTATCAGTATATAATTCAGATAGTGTTTCCTTACACCAAATTAGAACACAGACGCCACCTTCGACAGAACTTTCACCCTTAGCACACGAAGCTCTCTGGCAGTCTCAGCAACAGAAACCAGCGGTAGCTATCATGGCAGCACGCTAGATGAGTAATGATGTCGGTCTGGCTGAACAACAGTAACCGTAGCAACTGCAACCTGCAATTCCTGCACAACCACTGTCGGATTTATTGTGGCAGGGGCCAAACAGGCCAAGAGTAAAATGAAGCAGGAAACTATGGCACCTGACACCTCTCTAGTAGTCCACACTTTAATCAGAGCTGGCAGAAATTAATTCAAGAGAAATTTGTACACGGGCTCCTCTGTTGTATCCTGCTTTTACGGTTGACTCCAAGAAACCTATGAGACTAAACCGACATCCAAGAGCTAGGGAGTTAGTTTCATATGACATTTTATTAAATTAAGGTATATTTTGCTTAGGTGAAAAATGGATCATTTTGACTGTGTTGTATCTACTGAAACACTTCAATGTTTGAGGAACCTAGGGGGATCAAACATTTAATTGACCAAGTTATCCTTTAAATTTAATTTGGTTCTCCATTATTTATAATGCTATCCCAGAGTTACTATTTGCTCATTCAAGTTACAAATCCTGAACCCAACAGAGATTTAATTCAATACATCAAACACTTAATGAGAGCTTCTAAAGGTCAAGCCTTATACTAGACCCTGGGGTTTTAGAAAAAAAAAAGTTTTCATAATACGCATCTAAGTAGCATTTATATGCATAATCATAAAAATAATTCTAAGATAATAATTGATAAGTATAGTAATGGCTATATCTGCGTAGTGAGATAACAGATATTTTTTACTTCCTATTTTCTATTTTTTCTGATTTTCCTAAATCTTTTTAACAATGAACTTGTGTTGCTCTTATAACTATTAAAGAAACAAAAACTAAGGCTCCTCCTATGGCAGTGATGGAAAGGAAAATAAAGACAGTTTAATTATATATATTTTTATGCTGAACAAATTAATTTATTACCTTAATAAAAAATTAAGTTTTCCTCTTAAGAAAGAAAGTCCCAATTATTATAGTTATCAAAAGCAATGTTGAGAATCTGAGATCCTATCTGACAGATAAAGAATTATGACCCGGCCAATGAAATCAAGCAGTCAAAATCTATTTGTCTCAGGTAAGTATTCACTAGGCCATAAAGAGAGTTCTGGGCCTTAAAAATACCATTCCTAATGTTAGATAATTTAGTCACTCCAAAACTCACTGGGGAATAATGAATGGCACTTGAGAACCAGAAGTAAAAAGTTTTTATTCAAAGTAGAGAAAATGAGTCCTTGGGACAGATGCAGTTCTTTTTGTTTGTTTGTTTAGCTTTGGTTTGGTTTGGCAGATAAAAGTGAAAAATGAGTTTCTAAAAAGTGCTTTGGATACTTAAGCTTATGTTAGAAGTCTCAGTAAATATAATATACTCAAAGAAATAAACCGAAAACCACAAAACAAATATTTATAACCAAATGTCTAACCGCAGTACTACCAATGAAATTCCTCTTTAATGAGTCCAGATTAGTAGTCGCAAACTCAACAGAAAGTGTGAATCACTTACTCCTAAGCCTCTTTTAAGATTACACTTTTCAGGAAGATTTGTATTAGTACTCATAAATTTCAATCAATCATAATTAACTGTTTCAAAATTCCCTGCAATCTCTTCTTCAGTTAACCAGCTCCAGATTTCTTTAAAAATAATTTCCTCTTCTCTTAGGTTCATAAAAAAAAAAAATGCAACCTTGATTTTGGAGGAGGAGCAAAGGGGAAGATAGAGTCTATAAGTTAAGAAAACTTCATGCAGGCTTTTTTTTTTTTTTTTTTAACCTCCAACCTATCGTCCCTTATTTTAGTTTCCCTTTACTTACACTTTCCATCTGTCAACAAGTGCTTGTAATTTTATTACACTGTCCTGTAGTTTATGCAGAGTTGGTATTATTTTACAGAGTTCTGTTAATGGACTGGATAAATGGTAATGCTATTTAAACTAGTCTCCTACTCCAACAAACACAGCTGCAACTGTACTACTATTTCTGAGCAAACATCTTGACCTGAACATGTAGTGCTCTCTCAACCCGTCCAAAGAGAAATTGGAGCAGACAGCAAAGGAAAAGCATATTTGGCCGCTAGCAGCAACCAAGCGTGTCGAATCATAATTCATATACAGTATACCCTCCTTTTCTTTTATATTGCATTCAGAGTCTGTGAAAAGCATGTGTGCTTCTTCCCCTGGTATCTTATTTTCAGCCACTAGTCAAATGGTGATTATTTATTCCAAAGCTCAAAGAAAAGCAACACAAGGTCCAGTATATCCAACAAGCTCTCATCTAAGCCAACAATGTGAAAAACCAAACTTCAGTGTATAAACTATATATTAAACCAGTAGACTTTTAAATTAGTGATAAACCTGGGAAAACATAGTGTTAAGTACGAATAAAGTATACAATAACTAAGAAAATAAAGAAATTGAAATATTAATTCGTATCTCGGAACAACCTATACAGAGGAAGTAAATCCTAAATTTGTTTTTTTATGAGTTCTGCATATAGTATGCCTCTACTGCATTAGACAGTAGGGGCAAATATGGCTTGCTTTATATATATAAATTATAAAAATGTATATTATATATAAATATAAATTATATATAATATATTATATAAATTATATATTATATTACATATATAATATATTATGTTTAAATATATATATTATACAAATGTCAAAATATATATTCTATAAACATATTTATATCATATATACTTATATATTTTTATATATATTTATAAAACAATCATACATATATCAACTATCAAATACTTTCCTTGTCCTATCATTTTTCCCCATTATTTGTCAAAAATTCCATATCCTTTGTTCTGTTACTTGTCCTTCTTGGGAAAAACTATGTTTTTAAATGAGCATTATAAAGGATGTTGTGCATATAGATTTGTGCACATTTTCCCATCTGCTGGAATATTTGTTTCAGGTGAGCTACTAGGCATCTGTATTATATGAAGAAAATGTGAACTTGTACCCTTGCTTTTCATAATTACACTAGCCAGTAGTCAGCTTCACAAGTGTGTGTTCCTTTGTTTATTAAAGACTTCCAATGGCAGTTGTTTAATTTAATTAATAATCACCATCATGAACTGGTCACGTGCAGCTTATAACTTATCCTTTCGAGAGAAAAAGTACTCTTAACAATTCACCCAAGTCTAATTCAGATGAGGCAACAGTTCCTTAACTCAAATTAAGATTCCTGACTTGAAGATGCAAATAAAAATTCCACCTCTAGTTTTCTATGTACACCTAGTGCCTAAATCTGATGTCAAATCTCACGTAAAGAGATTCACTTCGTCAATATTGAATGTTAGGCCATCAAGTTACATAACTTCTGAAACATAAAAATATTCACATCTTGTAACCAGTTCCACCTAACAAACGTTGCTTTAGCTGTTATTACTCCCCAGGACAAATCCTTTGAGCCAGAAAGACACATTAAAAAATCTGAACACATTTTCTAGCTGCCTGTGTCCCCATTTTCCAACATGCATTTAATTAATTAGGAAATGCTGTCATAGGTTTATGGATTCTGTTTCTTTAATTCACTTAAAGATTTCAAGTCTTTTTTCATATAGCTGCTGCATAAAGTTATAAAATCATAACAAAAGATAAAAAAAAAATCTCTTGGTCTCCTATGTAATATTGTCAAAGAGGGCAAAATGTCAAGCAGAATATAATTTGCTGATGAAGGATTCTGCAATGGATTAAACCACCTTAAACTGGGGAAATTAATCCAAGTCGATTCCTTAAAAAATCTCCTCAGTCAACAATAACTAAAGCTGAAAGTGAAATACTATCAAAACCAATTCTATGACCCTTTTTAGAAACTAAGCACAAATATTTAGATATAATTATCTACTGATATGCATACATATAATCTTTATGGCAAACCTACATCCTATTTCCTTAGTAAAAATAGTTCTTAGATAATTTTTGTTAAAAATGCAGTTCCAAAGTTTCTTTATTTGATTTTTTAAATTTACTTAAATTGGGCCAATTGAGCAGCAGGGAACACAAAAAAGGAGAGAAAAATGTCAGGTGATTTTAACTATCCTTAGAGGAACAAAGTCAGGAAAGACTTTGGAGAGAAGATCTGGTCTGTCAGCTGGGGAATACCTCCCCATAGTAAGTTAAGGTTGTTAAGATTTCAGGAGGACATTAACAAAGATCCTGGCTATTCTTGGGGGTGAAGGGTGTGAGAGGACAGTCCTCCTACTTCTGGAATTGATAACTATATTGAACTAGTAGGCTACAAAGACAAATTCAGAAAAAGGAAATATGCTCACTTTCTCTACAAATAGTACCATATGGGACTCCCACCATCCAGGTGGGGGCTAATGGAGCAATTTATACATCCCAGCAGTTTTTTCACAACATGCATGTACCTCAATAATCATTGCTATTTATTTTTCCAAAGCTTTGTAGCTTATCTCCCATCTGCACAAAGTCATTCATATGGCTGAAAATCTCATTTTTAAATGCTTTCAAAAATGTGTTTTCACTATTACACATTAGGTCAGTGCAAAAGCATTCCAGGGAGGAAAAAGTGATTCCCCCTAATACTCACATTATGCTCCTTTAAGGAATTACTTCCTTTAATAGTCTATGACGTATTTAATATGAAAACCTTGCCATACAGTCATTCATATTGCAGAGGCTGAAACTCTGGCTTTAAAGGAAACATTTAAGAGGAAATTTACAGCCCTCTTTAAATACCTTATAATAATATTTTCGGACTAATAAACACTACTACTTGAGCCCAGAAACAATACCAAAAAAGCTAACATTAAAAATCTCAACTTTACAAGAACACACTGCCAGCTTCCTCTTAAGAGGAAGCACAGTAGCAATTTTCTCCCTTCAGAACTTAATCAAACATTTCCATTAAAAAGTAGGTAAATCTTGCCATCATCACATTACCAAAAATAACAATAATAATCCAATTACCGTATCACATACATCAACCGCTAAATCCTAACCAAATAAAACAACCACTAGAAAACAAATCATAAATTTCCTAAAGAAAAAAAAAACACAAACTTTTAATCCATTAATCTATTGATGCATAGATTCCAGGAAAGCACACAGAAACAGATCCAAAATACATTTAATAAAACACAAGGTACTACCCAAAGCAACAATAACTATTTGTGTCTACTTACAGCCTGTATAGCTTCGCAGTCCCAAGAAACAGCAACTCAGGAAACAGCTGAAGGTGATTTCTGTTTAAACGCCTTTAGAGAAAACAAAAACAAAGCTTATGTTACACAGAAAATACCCAACAATGAGACTGTGATTTGGTAGTGTCATGCCTCATCCTGTATTTCAGAAAAGAATGAAATGACATTCAAGAGAATTCAAGCATTGCAAATCAAAAGTTGGTTACACCTTTTGTTACATGACTCTTTAAAGCAGTTTTCCATTGTGCTTACTATGATGATGATTACTGGAGTCTAAACTCCAAACTCAAATCCTGTGCAACATCAGTCAACCAGAATATACACAACAATAAAGGATTTTTGTGACTCAGTCTTAGGCGCCTAAGGTAGGTGACTTCAATATCCAGCAGAAATACCACAATAAATGGTGTCTAAAATAATCCATACACAGTCCCAATTGGCCTAAAATCTCAGCCAAGGAATTGTGGGGAGATGGAAATTTTAATTTTGTTAGCTTTTCATTTAGTTGCGAGAAAAAAAAAAAAAAGGTGTGAGAAATTGTCGGCATGATTTGTCCCATAGGCAAAATCAGGAGAATAACCAACCCAGAGTTCAAACCTCAACCCACAGCTTCCAATCCTTAACTGAATTTAAGGCTCAGCAGTATAACTAATAGTGGCGTCAAATCTGTTTAAGTAATGTTTTAAAATGTCTAAGTAAATTGGAATGTTGTAAATGTTTTAAAGAAGAGTGTGATTCCAACTCTAACTCAATTTAAGCCCTGATGCTTGGTATGCACACCTGTTAAAGAAAGAGTGGGCAAATACTATCTCTGATGTAGTCATATCCCAATCCCATCTGTTTTAAGTGTACAATTTAACGTTTAATTTAAAATAACTGTCTATTTCTCTGCTTTTCCCAAATCTAAATAAAACGATAAAGAGCTGATGTAACATTTTGCACTCAAATGACTTACAAGCTGCCTAGCTCGAGAGGGATAGAGGCATATTATATAGTATAGCTTCTGGATATAGTTCTGAAAGTAATGCCGCACTGAGGAAAGCAGAGGCATTTCTTAAGTCTTAAAGATAAGTATCAAAAGGGACAGGAAAAGAGGGCATATCAATCTTGACATATTGAAAGGGTCATCGGGCAGATGCAGAATTATACTTATTTAGTCTCCAGAGGGCAGAAATGGACCCCCGGATTGTAATTCCTAAGAAATTCGATTATACAGAAGACCTTTCTAAGAACTAGCTATTAAGAAATGGAAACTCTCAACTCCTTATCTCAAAATGTATTCAAGCAGAGGCTATGAGGTTTTTGGTTTTTTTCTTTTTTTGGAAAATGATATAATTTTTTAAAATCCTGTTTGTAAGCGAGAAGCTAGACCAGGTAAACTTCAGAACTTCTTTCCATTCTAAAAAATGCCATGAAGCAATGATGGCACCATAACTTTATGTGAACTCAGAAGGAAGTTGGTCATCTACAGAAACATTCTTAGGCCCTAATAAAATGCATACTAATAAAATGTATGCCAAGACAAGTAGGGGCAAATAGTAAAATTAGTGGTAAAAGAGTGAATTTACTTCCCACTTACACTATTTTTTTGAATGAAGCGCATAACAAGGTAAAATTTAAAGTCAAATCAAAAGCTTTTATTTATTTGTTCTCTGTTAGGTATGATTTTGAAGAAAGTGTACTTCCAAAGTCTAGCATTATACAATTTCAATGAAATGCAGATTGTTACTTTGTTATATTTCCCTCTAAAAACAGATTACAAATATTTGCAACAGTGGTAATGAGATTTTTTTCTAGGAATGCAACCACTCTTGGAAGGACCTCCATTGTCCAAAGAGCCAATTCCAATTTCTAAAATAGCAGAAATGTGCTCTCATGATGTGATCCAAACCACCAGATTTACCAGCCTCATTTGTTATTCTCTAGCCAGAGCAAGCACTCTCGGCAAACCCCTGGGTCCTGCAGAGGCAATTCTCTTTATGAAGTGCTTCTCCTTTTCTCCAAATGGTGCTTTCTTACATCCTCTGTGAACCTTCCCCTGATTCTCCCACAAAAAGTTAGTGCTTCTCTTGGCTGTGTCCCCACAGCATTTGATAAGTAAGGGTCCCTTACACTGTGTAATATTTATTCATGTACTGGTCCCTTTCCCACTAGACTGTGAGCTCTTCAAGCATAAAGACTAAAGCTTTGTATTCCCTCCCTTCTGCCCTGGCACTTAGTAAGTTTTGAACCATATGAAAAGCCAAAGAGAGCAGCCTGCTCTCAGTCAACATTTCCTAATCTCTGGCCCTTAGCAGGTTCTTAGGAAATGCTGAATGAGAACAGCGTTGTGTAGTATTTTGATATATTTCAGCAAGGCCCTAGCATTTACATTTTGTATTAAGCCAACATTCCTCTGGCATTCTCCCTGAGGCACCTGCCTTGAGTTTGATGCCACTCTCTGGCTGTCAAACCTGCTTTCACATGTCCCAGACAGTAGTTTCCTCCTTTCCATTCCATCAACATCCTTGGTGATGTGATTCTCAACATCACCTAGAAGCTGGAAAGAATTCAGTATGTTTAAACAAATTCAGATATATAAGTGAACAACAGCTGCTACCAGCTTTCTTGTTAACGGGTCTACATCAGTATAGTTTCATATATTGTGAGAAAGCAGATTTTTCAGGTTGGATACAAGAAGTGTTAATTTTTTCACAATTATTATCCTTTTCTTATTCCTAGTGGTTCCTAATTCACTGTGTAAGTAATAGCTAACACATATTCTAATTCACTGTGTAAGTAATAAGCTTACTAGGTGATGGTCACTATTCTGAGAGGTTTATACAAGTTATCTCATTCACTCTTCACCACATCCCCGTGAGTAAGTACAGTTCTCACTGCTGTTCTGGAGAGAAGAGCAGAGTTCAAAGATATAAAGCTAGGGCCTGAATGAAGGTGGTGTGACACTAAAACATGCCCTCTGAATCACTCTTCTGGAAAAAATACAGTCTAAACATTCCTAAACAATAATTCAGAATAATATAATGCTGAAGCTTTCCTTTTCACCTATATTCCCTGAGGCAAAACATAGATTTATTTGATCCATTTCTTAAGTATCTATGAACGAAGCAATTGTAAATAAAACAAAGTTTTATTTTTTAAAAAAGCTAGCTCTATGTTCAGCTCACGGTTTGAAACACCTGTTGAAAATTAGGTATTTTAAATTTCAGAAAAAAAATGAAAATATATATGAAGCACTCCCCTCTGAATTCAAGTGGTTTATAATTATTTCAGGAAAGTTATTATGAGTGATCTTTATATGTCTAAACCCACCAGATACATTTCTGTTTTTAGGATAAGACAAGGTGGCATCACACAAAAAGGACAGATAACAGTAAGGAATGTGGTAATATGGATACAACAAAACAGTATACGTTTCCTTTTTATTGTCTTTAAAGGAGTATGAAGACACGTTTGCCTCCACTTTTTCTATTCTCTCTTCCATCCATACTAAGGCTAAATGGTTATACAAATACTAACATAAAAAGCAAAAAACTTTCAAAATATTAAATAAATAAAAATTTTAAAGGATAGATGCTTGTACAATCACCAGAAATTAAACCCTTAAATTAAAGAACACTTATTTAAAATTTAAACTTCTTTTTAAGACTATTAAGGTATATAACAATTACTAAACAGAGCTAGAGAAAAAGTAGCCTAGCTTTTAATGTGACAGAAATTTGCTTAACAGCTTGAGGATGATTGTGTCAGAATAAGATCTCTAACATAAACGAGTTGAAGTTAAATCTGATGGTAGAACAGGAAACAGCATGTAGTGAATTAAAGATATCACAGAGGATTACTTATGGGAGCCAACATAAATTAGCTTTGTTAAACAGACCAGGTGAGTCAATTATCATTGTTCAGAGCACAGACACTCAATGGTGTCAAAGAAGAGACAGAGATATAATGATATCTAAGTCATGTGTCCTCACCCCTCGATGGAATCTGCCCATAAGATTCCAGAAACGCTTGATAATTCTCTAGATGGCAATTCACAGTTTCAGAAAGGTGTGTAATGTATGTCTCTGAGATACTTTCTCCCAGGGCAAAGACGAGAAGGGATTCCAGTAACTGTTTGCTCTGTGCTACCAGCTATTTTTGAGTCTGACTTTCAGAGGAGTGAATGATCTTTCTGCATCGCACAAAACACCACTGGCCTCTCAAATACTGATTCTTAACAACCTCAATTTGAAGGGCAGCCTGAACATATTGACAAACATTGTTTTGAATTATTATCTGCCAGCTGCGTCTGTGACTCTTGTCCTTTAGCAGGGGTTATAGTCTCTTACTTTTTGCAACTTTCACCTAAATTCAATTAATATTCACAACCTTCCATCTAATTCAAAACGTAATATGAGAACAGTTTTACCAAAGCCAGTAAAATTTTGTGCTCCTTACTTACTTGTCAGTGTAAATATAAGGTGTTTTTAGCAGCGTGCTAGGTCTGTAATAAATGTTTGATAAATGCTGCCTTAAAGCCTACCATTTCTAACCTCCTATTTCTCCTACATGAATAATCAAGCATAAAACTATTTAGCCCCCTCTTTTGCCACCTTCTCAGGTAAATTTTGACTTCTCTTATAAAAATGTTTTTATTCTAACATTTTCAAAGCACAGATCTTAAAATTTATTTTGCATAATGTAAATAAAATAAAGTTTACATTTTCAGCAGTGATTTCAGTGATAACTTAATCCCTTGTATTCCTTGCTAGGGATGTCAACACTTATTAGCAAAATATTGCTTACTCTTTTGTCCCCTTATTTCCTGGTATTTCTCTACATATTCAGAGAGACTATGAAAAATACTCTGAAATAACCATTGAAGGGTTGTTTACCTTTTCTTCACATCTCTTCTGTTGACCATATACTTGTTAGGAAGAACATTTTTAAAAAATGTAAATATGACTGTAACAAGCCAAATGGATCATATATACACTTTAGCAGCTAAGATAAAATAATTCCTAATCTCAACAATTGAGAAATAAGAGAGGTATGTTGAAATGTAGAATAATAGTTATTTAAGTGCTCTGTGCCCAGCATTTTGTGAAACTATGTACATTATCTTACTTATTGCCACTATGAGATATCATGATTATCCCTGTTTTAAAGATGAGGAAACTGAAATTTTGAAAGATGAAGCAAGGTGATCAAGATCACTCAGTGGAATTGAAACCAAGGGTTTTCTGATATCACTCTTCCCTAACGTTTCTGATTTCAAAAGGAGAAAGGGGAGCTTGTATCTGGTTAGAGAGCATAATCAACAGTACAACCAATGTGTATTTGCCTGGTATTCCATGAGACACCAAGCATCAGCAGATAAAATAAGATGTCGAAGAACAGGGATTTCTAGATAATCCACATTCTGTGCTTTTACTCTAGAACCTCAAACAGCAGCACAGAGCCCCTGCTCCAAAACTGTCCATCTGTATTCAGAGTGTATGGACACCGTAGAGAGGACATCCAAATAATTTTCTGTAAATATTATAGTAAAGCAATATTGATGAGATCAAATCACAGCCCTATTATCAAGTTTTCGTTCTGAAAGCATTTTCATCAATATGCTTTCCAGTCCAGCAGATAACACTTGGTTTGAAAAAAGGTAACGGCAATATATATGAAGTCCATGCAGAAATGTCTCTTTCCATGTGAAGTTGTGAAATTCAGTCTAGAAGACATAATTCAAGCAGAAAGGTATCCAAAAGAAAGGAGAGAGGGAATTAAACGTAAAATATTTGACATTGGCTACTTCCACAAATACATTGTAACAGTGCAAACTAAACTACTCATTTCAGGGGAGGTATAAAGGAAACGGCATCCAGCAAACACTGTCACAAAAGAGGACCCAAAACAGATGTGGGAAAAATAAACACCCTCGCTGCTTCAGAATTTATAAAATGGTCCACAAAGAGCAAACGAGCCTTCTCACCACCATTCAACCTCAAGGCCCATAAAAAATGTTGCATGAGAAACTCTCTCAGATGGATTCAATGTTCTGCAAAACTTGTAACAGTGCACAGGGATTAAAGCTTTCTACGACCAGCGTCAGTAAACCTAATTTAAAATCGACCACGTTGCTTATAAATAGGTGAACATCACTGGCATATAATGGCTATTCTATCTTTTAGAACATTTATATTTTATGCTATGTGCATACGCAGCCTCTGTCACAGAGTTTGACGTGTCCTTTAAAGAGACTTTCCAAGAAAATGACTGCCATGATTTTAAACTTGTGTGGAAAGATACCAGAAAACAATTCTTTTGAGATGGGCTGGCATTCTTTTCCAAGGAGATTAGCACCGTTAAACTGTCGTTCTGTTAAGAAAAGGTATGTGTTATGTGTTGCCTATAAACTTGTCGGATTAGTCAGAAGAGACTAATCCTTGATGAACAGAGAATATGTCCAGATCCTTGATGAACAGAGGATAAATGATGCTTTCTTTCAGACCTGTTCCACAACATATTCTCTACTTGAACTCATGTGTAAAGACCTACAACAAAAACCTACCACATCATACTTCCTCAGCCTCACTCACACTGTCTGTCCCCTGCTTAGGGGTGTTATGTGTATGCAGGGAGAACTAATTCAGCATCACCTTCAACAAATGTGTCTTTTACATACCATCTCATTACAGTGTAGTGTTTAGTCAAATGTAGGCGCCACTGTAAAGGGGCTTAGACTTTTCTAACTTAAAAAGAATATTTTCTTTATATCAACTTGGTGGAAAATTTAAATGTCTCAGTTAACAGCTTGACTGCTCAAGATTCCTTACATGGCTTTATCATAATAATATTTTCCGAGCTCATTTTCAAGCATAAATGAGTATCAAATGACAAAGCTAGTGAGAAAAATGTCATTTCAAACCCAATTATACTAACACTAGGAGAAGTTAAAGCAGTATTGGTCTTAAAAGCACACATTTACCAAGTATTGGTGGGAAAAGATGAACACTCCACACGCTTGCCTTTATTATTTCCACAATTTCCTTATTTTAAGGGTATAAGATAGTTTCAGTGTTCACACAAAGCCTAATATCCAAGACTTTTTACAGTATGCTACTGATTCTTACCAACATAACCTATGCATATATGCATTTCACTTTTCAGTGTTAGAGTAAATAATACAATGTCCCATAACAACCCTAAACATTTTCAAAAACTTTCTCATACTTTTGCATTTGTATTATCAAGGAACTTTCAAAAGAAGATTATTTTCACTAGTGGAACCCCGACATGGTCTGGGTCCCCCTAAAAGGCCATAAAATACAACTGAATGACTGTAGTATCTAACCCCATAAACTGTGTGTGAACAACAGAATTTTACACAAGCCCACAGCGTTGCTGGGTCCCAGTGTTATTTTTTTAACCCTCTAGGACATTATGCAGCCTCAAAAAAATCTCAAATTAATAATTTTGCATGGAGTATTTATTGCAGATATACACAGGTATCTTCCTTGAGGTATATAAAAGAAATATACTTCCTAAGTGTCCTGATTCTTACTGCAGGTTATATGTGACCTTTTTTTCCGAATTTCCACTGAATTAACTGGCCATCTAGGTATAGCACATTTCATTTGAAAAACTTTTTGATTAAGCAACAGGAGATCTGCTAATACAATCTATATGAGGCACATTCTGAAGGCTTCATTTTCATCCCAGATAAACAGGTACCGCTGGCAATACAGAGCATCCTAGGAAATATGACTCTGCACATGTTAGGTCTGAGAGTGCAGAAACAAACTGTCAAAACAGAAAATAATGTGTGCTCATGGAATGCAGACATGATTACAACTTCCTCCTTTTACAGTGATGCATAACCACATTCTGACAATGATGTGTCATCTCATGTTGCAAGAGAATGAAGGGCAGGGGAGGGAAGGAGCTAGTTAGAGAGGTAAGGAAGAAAGAAACTAAAAGGGAAGAAAAGAAGGAAAGGAGGGAGAGGAGGAGAAAAGAAAGGAGGAGGTATGTTACAATTAACTCCTTCTTGACAGTTTATCTGAAAATGTATTTCATCCACTCTTTGAAAGGGAAAACTATCTTTTATAGCTATAATGCTTTGATTTGCAAATAATGACTTTGTCATTCCATGCTACAATTAAATTCAAATCAACAACATGACTGTTTCTTGCAGACTAAAAAGCTGAATTTTTAAAAAAGGTACAGATATTTATCTTCTGTTTTCAGATTTTTCTATAGATCAAGTTAAAAGTCCATCAACATAAGATAAAATAAAAAGAAAAACTTACAACTATGAAATATTCACAAAATGTAATTTATAATTGTTTTATCATTTTAAAATGAAAACAACTTAAAACCATAAATTACACACGAATAAAATTAATGTTTTTATTTTATTTTGTTCTTCATACAAGGAATAAAAATTAAATCACTATTCAGTATATAAATGGGATTTACAACATAAACCTAATTGTACACCTTTTTCATAATTTGGAGTTCCAATTTTAAATTTCACAACTAAATTGTTAAAAACCATATAAATTTACACAATACATAGTAAAAAGTTAATTTATTGATTTCTTCTTGTCTCTCACATTGTCTCTTGCAGCTTTTTGAAAAAGCAAGCAATTTTTTGGTGTTAATGACACTAACTAAAATAAAGATATATACCATAGGCCATAGCAGTTTGATTATGGAACTCTCTGGGTAGTTTGTTTTTTTGTTTTTTGTTTTTTTAATTTTTTAAATCAATACACTGAACAAAATTTAAAATAGTTTGTTTCACAATAAATTGAATGCATTCCTTAGCAAACCTGCCTTACCATTTAATGTATTTAAAAAAAAAATAAATATTTGAAAAGTGTATCCACAATGTTCCTAAGAAATGGTTTTGAATTCCAGAGTCCCAAGGAGATGAATTGGCTGTCAGATAACAATGTGCTTCCATCAGATGGACTTGGCAGTTGTAAACAAAAGGAATTTTCTCAGCTTTTCCTCACAAATATGAAATATTTGCTCTTGGCCAACAGCTGGGGTGATTTAAAGAAGTCCTGCATATATATTAGTTTTCATTCAAAATTACAAATCCTCCTCCCACTCTGAAACATCTGACTTAGTCTTAGTAGAATAGAAAATTGTTCTGAGATGAAGTGACATTCCCAGAGGAAGTAAAAGTCAAAAAATAGTACCTACTTACAACTCTAATCAAATTTCAGAGCATGTAGCATCTGGTTAATAAGTTTTAGGAAAAGTTAATTTAATCAAGATGAAAGTTCAGACAACACTCCGAAGTGACTTGAAAAAGAATGAGAAAGTTTGTTTAGTTCTAGTGTTCCTGAAAATATTTAAAACAACAATATAACCAAAATAGAGACCGCAAAAAAAGCGATCAAAATTCCTTCAATGGTTTGGAAGTTAGCAACCAAACTCAAGATACTTTCCTGTGAAGACTAAAAGTTATTCTTGAAAACATAAAGTTTAAATGACAATTTAAATTATCTATTCATTTTAGCAAACATTTGAATGATATTGATGTTTTCTTAAAGATTAAACTATCTTTGCAAGTTACTTACTAGGAATTAGCTAATCATACAGTCTATGAAGGAGATCAAACAATAAATACTTTCAGAGTATTTTTTATATATTTAGAGACAGGCTATGAACTTATAAGCTTTGTTATGAATGCAACCAAATGTTTACCGATTTTTATTTCCCTCTAAAATTAGTTGAAAGTAGTGATTTAAAATTTATTTTGAATTCCACAATTACAGTCCTTGTACTGTAATATTTATCATAGAGAAAGGCTAATAGTAAAATAAAGTAGACATTTCTGTGTTTTACTTGAGGTGATAAAAATATAGTCTTAATATTTATAAATATCTTGGAAGGGGACAAACCATTTTTCTTCTTATGGACAATTACAGGGAATTAACTTCTGCCCTTTTGCCCAGTGAACCTGAATATGTGTTAAGCCTAAAATGAACGTTAGATTTTATTATTTTTTGAAAAAAATATCTTTACTTAAAGTGATTAAGGCAGGCATGAAAACTTATTAAAATAATTGTTGCTGCTTTTATTAGAGCTTTTCTTTGCCTTGAAAATGCAAACATATCAAACCTGAATAATCAAGACATGTAAGACATACAATTCATACTTCAAATTAAAAAGTCTGTAATTTATCTTAATTATTTCAGACAGAGGTTTTGTCTTTTGCAGATATATACTGCAAACATTTTTAAAGTCCTCAAGTAATATGTAAAAAAAGTATCTTAAAATCTGAAGTCTACATTTAATTTTATTGGGAAGGAAACCAACTTTGAATGACCACAATATGATAACACAGTTCTTACTTTCATAATCTTTAGATTATTTTTCCAGAATAAATATTTTTAAAGCTAGTATAGAATAAAATACAACTGTGGAAAGTATTAACAATAACAACGTTCACCATGCTAAATATCAAAAAGCAAATCTTTATCAGTAAAACATAAAATATTTCATCAAATGTCACTGATGATACACAAAGCACCACCATGAAAATGAAAATAACGATTAGCACAACTTCTCTCTTCCCTAATGCACCAGTAATGCAAATAAAAGTACCACATTTCTTCCTACATGAGCAAATAAAACAAATCAAATGAAGAATAAGAAATGCTTGTACATCTTGAAGTACCAAAGCAATGATTATCAAGGAAATACATGTCTCAGAAAACTAACTCTGTGTTTTTGAGCTTAATTACAAGTTAGAATTATTTATTCAGGAACTGTATTTGTCATAAGTTAGTCTGAAAACCACTGATTCACCCTCCTTTTTCTGCAAATTTTCAAAACCTAAGACATGAAATTGAAGACATGATGCTTGAAATTTAAGTGTTTTTTAAAAACACAGTTATGTTGTCATAACTTTGGAATTGAAAATACTTACAGTCTCTCTAGTTCTTTAAGATCCTGGAATGCTCCTCTTTCAATGGTGCTAATCTTATTCTCCATAAGCTGACTGAAATGCAAAATATAACATGCTTCTTAATGTTACCACTCACCATCTGAATAAATTTCAATTCAGCAACTGAAGATTTGTAAACTCTTTCCCTTTATAAAGTTAAATTTTGCTCTGAGTTGAGATCCAATATCAAATTTAATAATAACATATCTGAGTGTACTCATGGAAGGGAAATAGCAGGGTCCGCACCACAAAACTTAATACGAATGCAGTTTCTCATGAGATTTACTGGTCAAAAGTCTGACCCTTAAACTAATAGTGTATCTGAAGAGTAATCCTTCACACTGAAGCTTTGATAGCTTTTTTTGGTACACTGTTTTTCAACTTAACCAATCAAAATACAGTAATTCATCATACACATACTTCAATTCTGACATGGATACACATCAGCAACTGGAATAATTTGTAATGACCAAAATGTGTCTCTTAAAACTTAGAACACTGAATGCACAATGGTCAAAACTGTATGGCTACTGGGATGTCAATATTTACAGTCCTGTGGGTGAGAACAATTTAACATTACATTGACTCTCAAGTGGTGGTTTACTCACAGCTAATTTAACCCACTAATTAAAGAAGTAATCATATTGCAACAATTTTATAGAAGCTACAGAAACACAAAATATAAAAAACTCAAAATATGACCAATGGATCATTATACACTCTGCTGAAAAGTTTGAATGGTTGATTTTAATGCTTGAAATTAGACTTTTGCAAAAAAAGAGAACCCTTTGGTTATTAACAATAAAATACAGATCCACTTAAATATTTTAGTTAATTTCAAATCCTAAAAGTATCAAATGTTTCCTTTTACTTATTCATTTTGTGAAAACAATTATTCAACATTTTTATATGCATAAAGCGCTTAGGGTATGGTATAACAAAGATCTGAGGTCATTTCTGGATTATTGGTTCTGTGGCATGCTTCCAACCTTAAAAAAAAAAAGCCCCAACTTTTATTAAAGGTTGTAGTACAATGATAAACACACAAAAAAGGAAACCATGAACTTTTAAATTTTTTATGTTACTGTCATCAGAATAGTTATAAAAACTGAGACCAGCAATGACTCAAAATATGCAACCTTAAAAAAAATTAATAAAAAATACAGAGGATGCACTTACAGAACTCTTAGGTGTCTAAGACCAGCAAAATCTGTCTTCGTAATTCTTGTGATGTTATTTCCATTTAAATCCCTAAGAGAAAAACCAGAAAGTGAAAGTTCCATTTTATTTCTATGTGAACCTGCTTCAAGTAAAGTTTAGAGTAAATCAGAACTAAAAGTTAATTCAATTACTAAAGTAGTGTACAAAGTATGTAGGAAGGAGAAGAGGACAACCTTTAAAAGGATATTTTTAAAATGACTCAACACATTTGCAAAGTTCATTCTTGCTGGCATATGACAAGAAAATGAAGTAGTTACATTATCACAAAAAAGTTTGTTGTGTGTGTTTGTTGTGTTTTGTGTATGGGAGAGTGCTTTCCATTTTTGTTTCTATAAGGATTGTATATTAATTTCACAGGTATTCTACTATTTTACTATAATTGTTAGGCACCCCCCCCCCCAAAAAGAAGTTCCCTTCGGGAGGTTAAATACTCAATTTTCTCATGCTATTCAGGAAGAAATTGTATAAAAATTCAGGACACTATCCTTAGGTAGCATGGTGGCGAAACTTCCCAAGGCACAGAAAAAAAATTAGTGCCATCAAAATAACTGCACTTACAAGACTTGCATTTCTAGGCATTTACCTTCCAACAAGTCTATTTGTATAAAAACTTAACTCTTCATTTGCAGCTCAGGGAACCCCACTGTGATTGTAAAGTGAAAACTACTAGCAGGGGCAAGAATGGAAATAGTATTCAGGCCCTGACATTTTTGTTCAGATTTCTGCAGCACTTTTCCTTCAGGAGTCACGATCTCCTTTTCTGGCATTTCAGGTCAAGATCTAAACTTGCCCTGGTTCCAATCATTTCAAGTAAAACCAGGCTTTGCTGCGGTTTGAATGCTCTTCATAGAAGCAAGCTCTCTATCACCTTTGACTCTACAACATCACTTTTGAAACCTGTATTCAAACTGTTTCCATGATACAATTTTACAAGTCAGCACCCAGTAAACTATTTTCTGGAAACTTTTTGTTGATCTCTCATAAGGATGTATATTTTTTCAAGGACTTGAAACTCAATTGCTACGCTCCCCTTTCACCCCCACCCACCCAAGTGCATTCCCTTTTTGTTGAGTAATACATGTTCGTGCTTAAACTTTAAACTGTCCTGAATGGCATGAAATGACAAATGCTAAAACAGAATTCTGCGTGGCTTCTCTTCCTTTCTACCCAACCCACTTCTCCATGCTAAGCAGAGTACCATGCAGTTGTTTCTAAAATTGTTGGGCTATTGGATATAACATGAATCTCCACCCCCACCCCCAACCCTACACAAATGTGGATCGAATCCCGACAAGGCACCCCCAGTAGAGTCCCGATTTGGCCAGCTCGGAGAGGTGAGGAAGGAGTAGGGGTAACCTAGTGAGGCTGGGGGTAGACAGCCGTTTGCAAAGGAAAAGGGGGCTCAACTTGGGCCTTAAAACTGAGGGCGAGAGAAATGGGTTGGATAAGAAGGGCGAGTTGAAGTGCAATGGGCTGCGAGGGTGGAGACGTGCGGGTCGGAGCGCCTCCTCTCCACGGCCCGAAACCCTTACACCCCGGGGGCAAAAAGGTCGCGGGAGGAGTCCAGACGCGCTGGCCCCCGCCGGCCTAGCCCCGCGCCCTTGGCTTCCTCCTGGCACACACGCAACCGCGAGAGCGGAACGTGCCTAGGGCGGCCGGACTGGCGCGGGGCGGCGGCCTCGGCGTTCACAAAGAGAACGGCCTCCATGCTCCACTTCGCTGAACTCTGGAAGCGCCCCACCAGGAGCGCGTGGGCCGTCAACACCGGGTCTGCATTTACTTCTTCATTAGAGACTCGCAGAGACAGGGAGGCGGGGACGTCTGCGGGCAACAGAGCGCGAAGAGGGGAAGGCAGGGGAGCTGCTGCCACGTGAAGGGGCGCAGAAACTGCCAGAAAGGTGGATGGGGACGCAGGGGTTCAGCAGGAAGGGCCGGAGCGGGCAGCCGGGCGCCGCAGGGTCGCCGCAGCGGTAAGACCCGGTTGGGCTGGTTGGCGCTGGAGAACCAGCACTAACTTCGCTTAACGGATGGGACACGGTCCTCCCTGGCAGTCGCCCGCTGAGACAAGTCCCTTGGGGCCTGACGCCGTCTTCCCCTCCCTGGAGAAGTGGGGGGCGGGGGGCTGCGCGCGGCTACTATGCGAGCTGTCGCCGTCCTGGGGCACCCTTCTCCCCGCGCGCGACCTGTGAGAAGCACTCCCAGGCACTCCATGACCCCTTCTTCCTGCCCTTCCCCCCCAGGAGGGTGACACAAAATCGGGGAGGGCAAGTTTCTCTCTTTTGAGTCTCCCTGCTATCCCCTCCGCGCCAGCCTGCGACAAGAGCGGGGACTGGGCTCTGAAACCGACCTGGAGTGCTGGCAATCGCAAGGTGACTCCGTTTATGGAGTCTGGAGAACAAAGTGGCGTCTCACTCGCCCAGGGCATCCTCCAGAACTTGTTCCCTACCTACCCGCTCCCCAGCCCCAGAAAACCAGCCTTCAAGGAGCTGCGAGTGGCGGGACGAGAGCAGGGGAGGGAGAACTAGCGCAGCTGCCAGGGGACCCGCCCCTCCTTGGACAGTGGCCCTTCCCTGACCAGTGCCCTCCCGGAGAGCTCAACCCCAGGATGCGCATGTGGGAGAGCTAGTGAGGGCTGCCCCAGGCACAGGACCCTGAGCTGCCAGGTTCCTCCAAGGGAGGCAGGGGTGCACGGCCCGGTTGGGGAGAGGGAAAGACTAAGAGCGCATACTCACAGTCTCTCGGTGTTGCGGGGGATATTCCTGGGCACGCTGCGCAGCGCCAGCCCGTGACAGTCCACTGTGCTGCCCGAGCAGGAGCACTGCGCCGGGCACGCCTGCGGTGCCACTGTGTTCAGGATCGCCAGCACTAACCCCAGCGACAGGGACAGCATCTGCCAGCCAACGCCGCGCATCTTTCCCCGCCACCTCCTTCCTCGCCGTCACTGGGGGCTTTCTTTAGCTTTATGCTCCAAGGGAACCGCGCAGTGTCTGAGGCCCAGTGTCCGGCGGGGCTAACAACCCAGAGTGCCAGGGGATATGTGCACAAAATAATATGGAACAAGACAGTAGAGCCCACTCAGGCACACGCCTCCCACCTCCCTCTCCTCCCTCCTCTGGCAGAGCAGGAGCTCCTTGGGCAACTTTAGGTCCTGAGGATAAATCAGCCTGGCCAGGGCTGCAAGGAGACCCCAAGAGCAGCGGAGAGGAGATCACGCGTCTTCTGTCTCCCAAGGATGAACTTGGCGGTAAAAGAGCTGGGTCTTCAATGGCCTCGAAGATGCAGGAGCCGGTTGTGGGGGGGGGGGAGGGCCGTCCTCTGATCCCACGCACGCTTCTGCAAATCCGATGCCAGTGGCGAAGGTACGAGGCAGAAGAGGGGAGCTCAATAGGTATTATGGCCCCGATCAAAGTGTGTTCCCGAAGCTAGAAGTCGCGGGAGCCCAGCAGGCCCGTAGCAGAACGCGCGGGGCAACTGGGCATGGCGCGCGGGGGCGCACGGGGCAGACGCGCAGTTCTGGGGGTGCACGGCTCTGGACTCTGCTCACTCACGCGGCCTCTCCCCCGCCCTCGGCTCCGCCGCAGCCTGGACCGGTCCTCGCGGTCTCCCGATAGCCAAGGATGGTTTACAAACACACATGCACTTCGCTGAAAGATGTCTGGGCAATCCCGCCTCCCGCTCGGCGTCCTTGGCGACGCTCTGCACCAGGACCTGCCCCGAGGTCACGCAGAAAAGACAAAAGGGCAGTCGGGCCGCCGCAGCCGGGCAGAAATATCCACTAGTCAGCACCCCGACGAGGAACTCCAAGAGGCCAAGTGGAGGACGAGAGCTGCTGCGAAGACTGAGTGGGGACTGACTGGGGGCGGACTTAAAGCCAGGCAGACCGGAAGGAGTGGAAAGGCAAAGGCCAAGGTTGGAGGTGTCAGCGTCCTGCTGGGGCGTACTGGAGAATGGCTCGGTGGCAGGTGGGCGGGTGGGATCCGCTACTCCAGGCACAGCCAGGCGGCAGCTGAATGGCAGTCGTGTGTGTGCGCGCGTGTCAGCCCCGCTTGTCTCCCGGATACGCCGCAGCTCCGCGGCAGACACCTGATGGCAAAGGTGGAAGAAATAAGAGCCGGGTCCTGGAGGGCGCAGAGCCACGGCCGGCCCACGGCGGTCTCCCACTAGTGGTTCTTCCTTCTCAAAGTGCAGCAACTTTTCCCAGGCTTTGAATCCCGTCCCCCAAGGCCACAGTGGCTGTACCCCCGCCGGCGTCGCGACGCCGCCCGGCTCCAGGAGCTGCACCTGACGCGGCGGCCGCAGTCCCGGGTAGTCCTTCTCCTTCCAGCCCCTTCCCCTCTCCCGCTGCTTTCCTGGCCTCCCGCTCCAGGGAGCGAGGTGGGGGAGAGGGAGGGCGACGACTCAGAGCGGGGACTCGGTGGCTCTGCCGACTCCGGAGCCCCTGGCAAGTGTCTAAACAATAGGACGGACGCAGCAGCCCAAGTCTCGCTTGTCTGGAAGGAAGGTAGGTTGTTGTTGTAACTGGAGTTGTTCGCTGGGGCTGACTGGCGCTCAGCGCAGCCAAACAAAAACCCGGCCCGCGCCTCCAGAGCGGGCTGCGGGCCCCGGCGCTCTGCTCACTCACGCGGCCTCTCCCCCGCCCTCG
>NW_012104798.1:1336263-1345168 GCF_000951045.1 Mandrillus leucophaeus
CGGCGCGCGTTCCCGTGCGCCCTGGCTCGCCCCCTCACTCCCACGTCCGGGCAAACTTTGCCCGAAGAAGGAGCCACCCGAGCCCCAGTCCCCAACTCCTTGGCCCCAGAGGTGACCCGGGCTCGGAGGTAGCCGTTTGCAGCGGCAGAATCGGGAGAGGGCGGCTTTGAACGCGGCTCATAAATAAACAGCCCTGCCAGTGCCTCTCCTGCAGCTTTTGCCGTGCGATCCTTAAGGGGGCTGCTCACTGTTTGCAGCACAGCAAGAGACAGAGAGACAGAAACAGAGAAATTATGATTTAAATTTAAGAAAAATCCTACCGAAATAGATCTGCCTGCGCTTACAGACACACACGTGTATTTTGGGGAGCTGAAAAGTTCAGTTTTTGCAAGTTGGAAAACAGCATTTTTAAACCTTCTTGCTTGCCTTTCTATCTCCAAGCCACCCCCTTCCGTTTAACCCTTCCTTTGTGGACACACACTTAACCACACCATGGTCAGTTGATGTCTTGGATATGCAATACGCTCACAAAACTCTTAAGGGCTTGACTGTATCTGTGTGATTTTTACTCTCTTATGAGAGAAAGGAGGGGAAAAAATAAATCCCTAGCAACGCACATTATACCAGAAGGTTTTCTTTATTTCAGGGCAGTTCTGGATTTTTTTTTTTCCCCACTGTGTTTTGAAAGATCATTTCCTTGTTTCATCTTGTCTCTTCAATGTGACGTACGTCTGGCAACAGCTGCCTCTCTCCCCCCCCTTTCCCCCTAGCAAGAGCCAATGTCACTGTAAGTTTGAAATGACATCTAAATGACTACTCCTTCTCTTGGATTTAATACGCATCATCTTGTTGTTCTTCCTCCCATTTCTACTTTAAGAAGCTTTCCCTGGAATCTGTGCAAGTCCCCGCCTAATACCAGCCTCAGATTGTAGTAGCTATTTGTATAATTATTAGAAGCTTCCTTGAAAGCAAGACCTGTCCGACTCTTTGTATTTCCAGCATCCATGTCTGTCACATAGTAGGTTTCCTCATAAGTAACAGATTTATTTAACTCAAGAATATGCTCAACCTAAAATCTCTGCAATATCTTCATTAACGTTTTTCCTAGTTAACATTTTCTAAGATGTCTTTTCATAATGGCTACCTCTACTTACCTCATTTTGCCTGCCTTGGAAAACTTAAGCCTTTTCGAGGACATGCCCAAAGGCAGGGTACCATCTGATAACTGAATTGGAACCCTTAGGATTACTCATTTTAATGCCACAGATTTATATTGCTCTATTCTTTTAAAACCTTCAAAAACATTTGACATTTATTAACTCATTTGTCCTTCTAGATTTTAGCTGAAAGGTCTGTTATGTAACTTCCTTGAGGAGAAGAAAAAAGAAGCCCTTGTCACATTTTCTTCTAAGGAAAATGAGATAAAGAGCAAGTACCTGTCATTGAGGAAGGAGCTCCCCCAACCCTCAGTGAATTTTCCTTAGTGTGTACCAATAAATTTTGTGGTTAAATATGGTTACTGATACACTAATTTATTTAATTTCACAACTTTAATATCTTGTCAGCAACAAGAGGTGTTTGTGTTCAACTTTGTGCACCACATAGAATTGTTGTTCTATATTTTAATTGCAAGAACATATCCTGCATTCCAAATATTTATATATAATATTATTGATATTGTCGCATAAGTGAAATTCACAGACATAAGTTCAAGTTTGATTCTATCTCTGATCACTTTCTGTTTTGTGTAAAACCAGGGAGAAACTAACATACATAGCAACATGCCTACAGAAACTTCTTTTTTTTTAATTTGATGCCAATTTAAATAAGAAGCTATTCAGTGGATTTCATTCAGAAAAAAGAAAGACTGTAATTCTTGAGAGGCATATCTTATTATTTTTTCTGTCATTAACTTTTTAGTTGATAAGGGGAATTTTATACATAAATAACCAGGTCTCCTGTTCTTTAAAATATTACTGTATTATTCCATTAGTATTACTGCAGGATGTTTGTTGAGGGCCTTGCAGGCTTCAGTAACATTAACTTCTAGGTCTTAATTCTTTGTGGATTATTTTGCTCCCAAATGAATTTCTGAGTTTCTCTTTGACTGTTAAACCCAGCCTGAAGAAAGCCTTCTGTGGTGCCTCTTGTCACCACATGAGGTCTCCATAAATCCTGACCTGGATTAAGCAGAAGTGGAATCCACTATAGCCAATATCTGAGTCTCCTATTATCTTGCAAAAAAAAAAAAAAAAATCCAGTTCCTACAATAATTTGAAAACAATGTTGACAATCGCCTATGCAGCAAAGAAATAAAAAGCATTGGAATAATGTGT
Organism: Mandrillus leucophaeus; assembly: GCF_000951045.1. NCBI lineage: Eukaryota > Metazoa > Chordata > Mammalia > Primates > Cercopithecidae > Mandrillus > Mandrillus leucophaeus. Next base: position 1,338,600 of record NW_012104798.1, read on the forward strand.
ACGTTATTAAATGTCTAATAAACTTTGCATTTTTTGAAATAAAAAGGTTGTGAAGTTGGGTTACATGGGAAAAGAGAGGAAGAAAAGATAATTTATGAAAAAGAGATAAAGAAGAGTAAAAATTATAGTTCTCTGTCTTTTTAAACAAAGTTAGGTAACAGTAATTGCACTGATCAAATTCATGAAACTTACAGCTTAATTCCTTGAATTTAACTGCCTTCACGTTACTATTTTCCATTGTTGCAATATGTGTTCATTTTAATTATTTGATATTTCTTTCATTTTAATTATCTGATATTTCTCACAATATCTTTGTATTGGAAACGTAGACATGGAACCCTAATATAATGGAAATTAAGATTTAACCAAAACTTGTTTCAAGCCTACTAAATTCCATGCTATTTGATAGAGTTATATCCACAGTGATGGTTGCCATTTCACTCCTTACAGTAGAGGATATTGGTCTTCATGCAAGTCGCAGCTTATTAAATGGCAGAGCTGGAACCAGAACCTAAGTTCTCTGATCTCAATTCTCAATTGATTCTTCTTCACCCAGCTGTATCTGTGGATCCACTGGAACTCGTGGGGATCAAGGAATCTACAGATCCTCAGGAATGATCACCCTCATACAGGAGATGGTCATGTCTCTCTGCACACATTGCTTAAGGGCATCTACAGGGAGCAGTAAAGAGCTAGGGTCCTCAGCACCAGCACTGCAAGGATGCTGAAACCTGACCTGCTTCTGGACATACCTTTGACTTTGAGATGATTCTCTAGGTAAGTGATTCTCAGCATATGGTCCCTGGACCAGCAGCATTATAATCACCAGGACTGTAGTTGGAGATACAGCTTCTCAGGCCCTAATTCAAACCCACAAAATCAGAAAATCTGGAAACAGAAGCCAGAAGGCTATGTTCTAACAAGCCCTCCAAGAGATTTTGATGTTCACTAAAATTTGAGATCCATTACTCAAGATCTGCTCTGTGTTTGGTAATCTGAGACACGTTAGTACGGAGAATGAAGCAGCAAAGAATAATAGGTAACACCTGCTGAATTGTCTTCAGCTTCTATTTCCTGGGGGTTGACAATTGCACATTACTGGTTACCTCTAGGGGGCACCAAAATATTTTGATGTACAGCTCCACAGAGGTAATAAGACTTTATTTTCCAACGAAATGGCCTTCGGAAGTGGAAAGGGCTTCCTAGTTATTACATCAGCAACCTGCCTGAATATGTCTCAACCCATTAAAAAATCTGTTATATTTATAGGGATTTTTTCCAGTTTAATACTACTTTTGTATGGATGCATTGATTCCCATTTCTCATGATTATTGTGAAAATTAAGACAATATTTTTCCATCTAACAGCACAGGACCTGGCATAGAGTTAGGTGCTTATTAAATAAAGGGTATTTCATTATTACTATTAATATCTGAAAATTTCTAAAATATTATATTTGTACTGTGAGAATAGATAACATATTTCCTTTAGTTATTACTATGATCCAATAGCTTCTTGTATTGAGTCCTGGGAAGGGCTGGGCGGAGGGTGATACTTTACAAGGAGAACAAGTCAACTTACAATAATCAAGCCCTGCCCAGACCTACAGTATTCCATGAACAAAAGAGTGGCGATAGATATAATTAGTTTCGTGCTATATGCGTCACATAAACTAATCTTTGAAGAGGTAAAGCTGGTTTCCTGCTGCCATAATAACTGCTTGTTGATTATGCAATGAAATTAAAAGGAGAAGTTCTAAACCTTGATCAGCTGATAAGTGGGACTACATGGGTAGCTTTGGATATGCCACTTAGATCTCGCCTTAGTTTCCTCGTTTATACACTGTTGGGATTAGACCAGTTGAATCATGAATCCATCCTTCTGTTATTAGTAATAATATAACTATATTTATTAAGCAGTGTGCCTGTTCCAAACACTGGGCTGGTCACCTTATATATCTTAGCTTCTTTAATTTTCACAGCAACCCTTTGACTTGGAGACTATTTTTATCCTTGATTTATAGTGAAGAAAATTGAGGTTTACAGGAATTCATTCAGTTGACCATGTTCATGCAGCTAGCAAGTAGCAAAGTAGGCACTAGAATTCCAGTTCAATCCCAAACTCTGTTTCACAAACATTGTAATACCCTACCTTTCAAATTCTATGATTTGAGTATACCATGCAATGACTTGTTCTATATATAATGAAGACAAAGATGTATTGGGGGAGGAACGAGTGCAGTGGTTTAAAGTGACATTTGAATATTAAATGTGTAAGATACTTGAGCAAGAACAAAAGAGAATCTGCTGATAATATAAAAATGATAGTGGGAAAAGTAAAGCAAAAGTTAGTTAATACTCCATGCAGGTTAAAAATACATTAATATCAAAACACCCAAAGGAAAATACACAGTAAAAATTTGAATAGTTTTATGAGTTTCAAACAAATTTTTGAATTGTTGATTTCTTTTAGCCATTGAGAAGAAGGAAATACAGTTGTAAATGATTTTGAATGGCCTAATCTTTTGACTCTACTAAGTCTAATAATGTGCATCGTGGATTTTCACAGAAGAAAAGAAAAATCTTTCTAGGTTACTTGGAAGGAAAGGAAAGGAAGCTCTCACACCTCCTGCAGGCTTCTTCTGCTAGATTGAAAAAGGTTGACCTTCCTCCTACAGGGTCATAGTATCAGGCTAAAATTACAAAGAAATGTTCTCTAGTCTAATAGAAACTCAAAATAAATATTTTCAAATCCCAAAGCTAAATATTTTATATTGTAGATAAAAATCAACTCTGATTAACAGAGGCAGTTCATAACCACCATTGAAAAAATATAGTTCAAAGTAAATGCCTCCCTGATAGCCAAAAAGCCATTTTCTCATACACAGAGTCTCATTAGTATCTTAGTACAAGAGGTGGAAAACTTTTTCTGTCAGTAACCAGCTAGTAAGTAAGCACTTTAGGCTTCATGGGCCAATAGGCAAAAAATCAAGACCATTATGTACATGCATAATCTATTAAAGAGGGAAAACACATTTCCACAAATGTCTTACTGATGTAATTAAAAACATAACAATTGATTATAATTTTGGGGTCAGACATGTCTACTAATGAGAATTATGGAATTTGGAGAAGGATAACATTTTATTTAATTAGGTTTCAAAGTAAGTGTTTCAAATGGATTGCAAAGTTTCATATTTTATAAGCCATGTTTAGCTTACTAACTATTCAAAAACATGCAGTGGGTCCAATTTGGCCTGCTGCCTGTATTTGGTAGATCCCTGCCTTTGTCCAAAGATGTGATTATCAATGTACGAGGTCATAGTTTGCTAAGGGGTTATGTTAATATTCAAAGGGATGCTGTAAAGATAAGAGTTCTGAGCTCCAAAGTGGCTGCTCTGTGACAAGCAGTAAATGTCTTCCTCAGTATTATCTATCAGCTCTCCCTGTTTCTGCAGCTCTGAAGTGCAATTCTGCAAAAGCATTTAACGAAAATTTAAATCCATTTCATTTTAATATGAAATAAATTAGTACAAGATATGCTGCATATCCATTTCTTGCATGTGAGCTATGCTTATCGGTTGAACCAGATGGTCCTCATGTATAAAATGGAGATAACAATAAGTAACATTTATTAAGTATTTATTGTGTGCAGGCATTATCCTGAGTGTTTTCCTTTATTTTCCCATTTAATCTTCCTTGAAAACTGCATTACCTTTGAGATGAGAAAGTTGAGAGACAGAAGGGCTGAAGTTAAGTAACTTGGTTAAGGCATCCAGCTAGGATAGGGTAGAGCTAGAATCTAAACCCAGGAAACCATGGACCAGAGCACTGGAACGCTCACTAATTTATGAATCAAAGGAAATGTTTGATAATAAAATGAAAACGGTGTATGTGAATGAATTAAACAAACTGTAAAATAAAGTATCAACATTTCTGTTTGCATTATGATTATTATTTTAAATTGAAGATAGTGAATGCAAAAATTGTATACATTTAGTCAAGAATCACTGCACTGAATGTAATCTGACTTCAGCCAACTCTTCTTATCCCTTTCTTTCCATATTAATAGGATTATTTCATTTATCTTTCAAGATCTGATATACGCTCTCCTTAGTTACATAAAACCAAAGGAATATTTTTCCCACTGAAACATGGAAATTCTAAAATGTCTGAGAATTTAAGAAAAACCATTATAGGAAGAAGATTCTCCAAATATACACAGAGAAGTTTAACTTTTCAGTAAATACAATTACTTTATGTCTTGTTAAGAAGGGATATCTTGTTTTGTAAGAAGAATCAATTCATAAAGCTGTGCTTTCTTTATTGTAATTATAAAATAACACAACTGAAAAATGTTTCTAAGTATGATTCCCCAGAAATGCCATGAGAAATTATGCAAAATGAAATGTGATTTATAATGACATTTGAAAAAGTGTATACATTAAAGTAACTTTTAGAAGCTTTTTCATTCATTCCAAATTGCTTTATTTTGTGATTAAAGTAGATAATATAGCTGTAAGTCTATTCAGGATCACAGTCATATCTTTTTTTTTTTTTTTTTTTTGCCTATACATGGGCACACATTTGTACAGTTGTATATGTGATTCACTTACATATATTGCCTTCCTTGGTGACATTGCAAGGATCTTATTAATTTTAATTTTTCTTTCCTAAACTGTCATATATGGAAAATAAAACATTGTGTATTATCTACCTCAAAGTAATTGCCAAGATTAAAATAAGTAAATTAGTAAATGCACTTGGAAAGCTCAGTTCTGGAACAAGATGCCATAGCTCATGTTTCCATGCTGCATCCTTCTATCTATGACTGAATGCCCTGGAAATAATTCAGAACATAATGATAATAGGACTCAAACAGCTGAGAAGAAGAAATACTGAGTAGGGAGCTTGTGAGGATAAAGTGAGTTCCCTGAGTTTTCTTTCTATGTCCCATAGTGCTAGGAGCGGGCAAGCCCAAGAGAGACCCGGTGAGGAGCCCAGCACCTTCTCCATATGTAAGAGACCAGCTGTTTAACATCTATCTCAAATAGCAGCTTCGAAGTTCCCATAGTCCCAGCCTAGTGTCTCCCTGCCTTCCATTCAGTGTCGTAAAGAGACCTAGGCCCAGTTCTTATAGCTCTCCACTGCCCCTCCCCTACCCTCTGGAAGAAGATAACTCAGGATATTTCTTCTGACCCTGCAGGCAGCACCAATAGGAATTGAGCAGGGGCTCCAGCAGAACCAGGATAGCAATTCCAAACTAGACTGCCAATGGTCACTTAATTCCAAAACTAAACTGTCATTGGAATTAAAGCCTACAGAAGTAGGCCACAGCCTACATGCTAAACCTAAAAATGGTGAGTACAATCAAAAATAGAAGGTTTAAATAGGAGCAGAAGTCTCCTAACATAGTAACCAAAATGTCCAAGATATAATAGAAAAATCACTTGTTGTACCAAGAACCTAGAAAATTCACAACCTGAATGAGAACAGACAATCAGGTGATGTTCAACTGATGCCAATTGGATGTTGTAAGAGGATATCAAGTCATTGTCTGATTAAAAAAAATATATAAGATAATTTGTCTTACCAGAAGAACTATCCTAAGAAAATGGCTCAAGGAAGTTCTCTAAGACAAAAGGAAATGATAAAATAAGGAATCTTGGAACAACAGGAGGGAAAATAATAGATTGCATAAATATATAAGTAAATACAATATATTTTCCTTCTCTTGTACTTTCTAAATTATGTTTGATAGTTGAAGCAAAATAATAACAGCATCTTTGTGGTTCTTAATTTATGTAGAAGAGATATTGAAGACAATTTTAAACAGATGAGAGTTAAGGGGTGGAAAGGGAGGTCAAGTGTTCACATTTCACTCAGTGTGGCAGAATATCAACATTATTAGACTGTGATAAGTTACATATATACAATGTATGCTTAGAACAACCACTAAAAGAACTTGTACAAAGAGACACGCTGAAAGACCCCGAGATAAATCAAAATGGAATTCTAAAAGATGTTCAAATAACTCACACAACTCCAGACAAATTTAAACAGAGAATGGAAACCACAGAGAAAAGTAGAAAACAGATAATTAAATGGCAAACTTAAGCCTTAACATATACATTTTTACATTAAACGTAAGTGATCTAAGTGCAACAATTAAAAAAATAGATTGGCAGAGATTAAAAGCCATGACTAAACTCTATATTGGCTATAAGAAACTCACCGAAAATACAATATAGGTAACTAGAAAGTAAAAGGATGAAAAATATAAACCATACAGACATTAATTAAAAGAAGGCAGGTTGGAAGCCAAGGTGGGTGGATCACTTGAGGTCAGGAGTTCGAGACCAGCCTAGTCAACACGGTTAAACCCCATCTCTACTAAAATTTAAAACACCACAAAAATTAGCCAGATGTGGTGGCACAGGCCTGTAGTCCCAGCTACTTGAGTGGTTGAGGTAGGAGAATTGATTGAACCTAGGAGGTGGAGGTTGCAGTGAGCTGAGATTGCACCACTGCACTCCAGCCTGGGTGCCAGAGTGAGATTCTATCTCAAAA
>NW_012104798.1:1345218-1378896 GCF_000951045.1 Mandrillus leucophaeus
AAAAAAAAAAAGAAAAGAAAGAAAAGAAAAGAAAAAGAAAAAAGAAAAAAACAAGGAAAGTAGCTACAGAAAGGAATATTACATAATGATAAAAAAAGTTCAATCCATGAAGAAAACTTGACACTTTAAAATGCATATGCGTTATTATAGAGGTGGAAATAGATTAGTGTTTGAAAAAGGCTAGGGACATGCATTGGGGAGAGTAGGTGTGACTGAAAGTGGGTAGCATGAGGGCGCCTTGTGGGATGATACAGATAAATATCTTGATTGTGGTAGTGGTTACATGAAACTACACACGTGATAAAATTGCACAGAGCTATACACACACACACACACAAACATACCACACAAATGAATTCATGTACAACTAGCAAAATCTGAATTAACTCTGTGGATTGTACCAGTATCAATATTCTGGTTTGGATATTGTATGCTTGTTAACATCAGAGAAAGCTAAGTGATGAGTGCATGGGACCTCCCTGTACATTTCTTTGCAACTTCCTGTGAATTAAAAAAAAATTATTTTAATTAAAAAGTTAAACAACCAAGCACCTAAATTTGTACACTTTAGGGGTAAAACATAATTGAAATCACAAGACAAACTAAAAGGCGTTATTCCTAAACCCTGTGGAGGGCTAAAGATTGTTACACGGATACTGAGGGACGGGGAAGGAAAAGTCCTTAAGGATTCGTAAGTATGGGCTTTGGGTTATGAGCTGTGAGGGAGGGGTAAGGAAGATCCAGGGAGGGGAACTATTTGTAGAGAACTATTTGTGGGAAGATTGAGATATGAAGGTGTCAGTAATTGGAGGAAGGGGGTAAGAATTTGAGGAGTGTATGAGTGTGTATGTATAAGAGAAGAACTTCACGGGCATAGGAAGGATTTCCAGAAGGAAAAAAGGATGTTGACCATTATGAGTGAGAGTATGGGAACCAGAAGCATGCTGTGAGACCTAAAGGAAACATATGCACAAAGAAATAAACAAGAAAGCAAGCTGTGGTTCAGTCATGTGGGGGAGGAGGAAATTTATAGATAGACCAACAGCTTTGTGAAAACGTATCTTTAGCTAGGACTCCTCACATCTAGAGGTTATTCCTTGAACATTCCCAATTAGCTGGGGGACTTGGGCAGGTCATTTACAGTAGCTGAACGTCTGGCTCTTGATCTATAAATAATGAGGATGCTTATATAATTGCTAATGTCGTTCAAGGTATGACAGTCTATTATTTTATTGCCACTATATGGAACAAAGAAGCAAAATATTTTAGATGCTTTCTTTATTTGAATGTTGATGACAACAAAGAGTAAAATGTCTTTGATGGTTTGGGAGTTCTCACTTCAGGCAAAGCAAAACATATGCAAATGCTTAGTTAAGGAAAGATAGTGGGAACTACTAAAAAGAAAAAGAAGAGGGAAAATTCCTAAATTCCTAGTTCTTTAAAAAGAAATCCTGGGCAACATGGTGAAATCCCATCTCTACCAAAAAAGAAAAAAATACAAAAATTAGTTGGGCATGGTGGTGCATACCTGTAGTTCCAGCTCCTCTGGAGGCTGAAGTGGGAGGATTGCTTGAGCCCAGGAGGTCAAGGCTACAATGAGCACTGACTGTACCACTGTACTCCAGACTGGGTCACAGAGAAAAACTCTGTCTCAAAAAAAAAAAAAAAAGAAAAAGAAAAAAGAAAATGTATCTGAATTAAAAGCATTAGTTTCATGGTGCAAAAGAGCAATGTTTAATGACACTTTCCTATGTATTTTATAATTTCATCTTCATCAGAATAAGGATGTAAGGCAGTAATTATTATTCCCACATTTCAGTAGAGAAAGCTGAGATTCATGCAAGTTAAGGACTTACATTAAGTAACAGAAGTAGTTATAGGCAACGTCAAGAAGGCTGTTCAACTCTCCTAATTTCTGTAATAGTTTGAACAATTTCCTAACAGGCTGGAATACACAAAAGCAATGCTAGTCCATTACAAGATATTACTAAACAACTAGTAGAACATCTAAAATGAAAAATAGTGGCAATAAAGTGTTTGGCAAGGATATACAAAAACTGAATGTATACATCGCTCATGGAAATTTAAATTGGTGTAGCTACAATGAAAAAATAATTTGTCATGTTCATAAAATAATAACTCTAAATATACACAGACTGTACATTCCAGTAATCACATTCTTGTATATTCATCCCAGAAAAATGAGAATTTATGTCCATACGAAATTCTGTACATACATTTTTGTGGCAGCTTTATTTGTAATAGCCCAAACTGCAAGCAGACAAAATGGCTTACAATAGGTGAAAAGTTAAACCATTTGTGGTACATCTATACCATGGCATACTACTCAGCAATAAAAACGAACAACATATTGATAAACACAGCAACATGGATGCATCTAAAAACACGTTATGTCAAGCAAAAAAAAAATTAGTCTCAAAAAGCCACACATTCTATGGTTCCATTTAAATAACTTTCTCAAAATGACAAAACTACAGAGGTGGAGAACAAACTGATGCTTATCAAATGTTGGGATGGGTAGGGGGAAAGGTACAGATGAGACCATGTAGGGAGAGCACAAGGCAGAGCTTTGTGGTAATGGAATACTTCTGTGTCTTGTTTGGCATAAAACTATAGACGCACACTGTACGGAATGTGTTGGTATCTTTTGATATTATACCATATGGGTTTTGATATTGTATTATAATTATGTAAGTAATCATTGGGGAAAACTGGGTGAAGCACACCCAGTATCTCTTTGTACTACCTTTGAACATTTCTGTGGGTCAATAATGATTTCAAAATAAAAAAGATAAAACCAAACAATATTAATGTCTAGAACAGGCTATAGTATAGTAGTTAAGGGCACTGACTTTGCAGTTGATTTGCCTAAGTTTGAATCCAAGTTATACAACATAATAGTTTTATGGCAGTGACTTAAATCGGCCTCAATTTTCCTATCTCTAATAATGAGACCAGAACAGTACCTACTTTATGGGATCGTTGTGATGCTTAAATGAATTAATATAAGTAAGTTGCTTAGAGTAGTACCCAGTACCTAAAAAACTCTCACTAAATGTTATCTATAGGTAAATTTTATATTATGGCTCTGGTGAATCTTATAAATGCTATTGTTTCTCTATTTTCTTTTAGTACTAGGAAGCAAAAAGCTAAATTTTGGACATATTGTTAGATATTGTGTAAAAATTCACATTTCTGCATGCTAACCATATGACAGTCTTAAAAGTTTATTTCCTAAAAAAGTTTCCTAATAAATGTTGGTTATTTCTCAACTCATCTTTTTCTAACTGATTTCACTTTATAAATTTTGACACACATTTCTGAATTATTTGTGGAAATAAGACAGGATCTTAATAATCAAAAATAAAAAATTAAGAGAGTTTAAAAGAAGAAAACTAGTAATTCAGTAGAAGTTAAACACCCCTCTTTCCTCCTGGTACAATGGAGGTGACTTAGAAACCAGGAATTTTCAGTAGATGGTAGTGTCAAGGTACTGTTACTTCCCACCAAAATTCTTTTCTGCCTCTTATTGGGTGAACAGAGAGATTACACAGTGCAGAATCCCTCAGTTACGTGCAGCTGCGTGACTCAGTTCCTGCCAGTGGCTATGCCATTTCCGGGCTATGCCTTAGGGTGATGTCCATGCCTGCTTCCCGCTCTTTTCCCCTTCCTGACAGGTGGAACCTATGCAGCTTTGTTCAGGCAGATGATGAAAATGCTCTAGTAGATGATGAAATAATGTAAGAGAAGAACCCTGGATCCTAGAAGGTCTGGGTGCAGCAAAACTATCCACATGACCTGGAATGGCCACCTTGGAATGTATGTGAGAGAAAGAAGATAATGTGTTATACTCAAGCTGCTGTGTTTTGATGTGTCTTTGTTGTGGAAACTTAGCCTTTTATGCTAACTAATGGAAGCATCCTGTAGACAGTTTGACTAGTTGGACAATCCCTCTTTGCACTACGGAAAAAGTTATTTACCATGCATTTTAAAATTAGTCACCAAAATCAAGATTTTTGTTTTCCCCAAATTTATGTTAGAGTCTAAAATGTCTATGTAGCTATGAGCAGTGATAGTATGGAGAAATGTAAGGAACCAGACCATAAAAGTAGATGAAAACTATATTTACCTCTATCCCTGTCAAAGCCTTTGAAATGATAACAACACTCACTCATGGGTAACTGAAACTCATTAACTGCAGGATTAAATAAGTAGAAAAATAAATGTTTGCCTATGGTGGAACAGGGAAGAAAACACACACACACACACACACACAATCTCACACACACACACAATCTCACACACACATACAATCTGGGGCAGCAATTGTAAATTTCCTTAAATGTACTAGCATAGCAGTTTCAACCTTTGTTGCACACTGAAATGGTGTGAAAGTTCAAAAAATAGTGGTGTCTCTATTCCATCCTGTATCAGGGTCCTCTAGAGCAACAGAACCAATGAAAAAAACATATGTAATACATTTTATTAATATTACATCAATAATTATCATCAAATTATTATTGTATAGATTATAATATATATTTATATCATAGTATCACAATTATACAATTATAAAATATAATTAATATTTATACCACACAATTATAATTAATATTTACTGTCTATATATAGTATCTGTATACTATATATATGTGCAGAGAAAGATTTTATGAGGGCTGACAGGTACCAAGATCTGCAGTCAGCAATCTGGAGACTCTGGAGAACTGATGGGGTGTAGTTTCAGTCCAAAAGCTAGCAGGCTAGAGATCCAGGAAGAGGCGATGTTTCAGTGTGAGCCTGAAGGCAGGAGGAAACATTTCCCAGCCTAAAGTCAGGCAGAAGGAAGTTCCACTTATTCAGGGAAGTCTGCTTTTTTTTTTTTTTTTTTCCCCTATTCAAAAATAGAATTTCAGCTGATTGGATGAGGACTACCCCCTCAGGGATAACAATCTATTTTACTTAGTCTGTCAACTCAAATTTTAAGTTAATCTAAAAACACCATCACAGACACACCCAGAATAATGTTTGACCAAATATCTAGGCACCTCATGGCCCAGTCAAGTTGACACATGAAATTAACCATCATAAACAGAATAATGTTTGACCAAATATCTAGGCACCTCATGGCCCAGTCAAGTTGACACACGAAATTAACCATCATAAACAGAAGGTGCATTGATCCAGGGTATGTTCAGGGTATCAAAATTTTGAAAGCTCCCTATATAATCTGATGTGAAGCCAAGTTTGAGGACCACTATCCAAGAGAATGTGTTCCTTCTAGAAGACTGAGGGACTGTGGGGATTGACACTAAGTAACCATTGGGGAAAACTGGGTGAAGCACACACAGGATACCTTTGTACTACCTTTGAAAATTCATGTGGATTAATAATGATTTCAAAATAAAAAAGAGAAAAACAAACAATATTAATGTCTAGAAGGGGCTACAATATGGTAGTTAAGGGCACTGATTTTGCAGTTGGTTTAAGTAGGGTTCTTTAAGTAAACAGAGTATTTCCCAGCCCTGAAATTCCCGAGCACCTTGGTATCGGTATAGTAAATTTTCATAATATAGAGAGACAAATATCGAATTTCCTCTTCCATTTTTGCAGTCCACGGAGCAAGACAGAAATAAGTCATGGGAGAAAATGAATGAACCAATATACCATTCATAACAAAAGAGTTAAATAAAACTCTCTTCAATACTTATTTTCTTTTAATATAACACATGATTTAACTTTAGAAGTACAGCAGGAACCAAACAATAACCTTTTACCCCAGGTTTTTTTTTATTATACTAAAAAAAGTCTTTTTTTTTAGTATAATACATTATTTAACTGTGGAAATACAGCAGGAACCAAATACGAACCCTTTACTCCAGAACCAGTTAAGTGAATAAATATTGCTTGCTTTTCCCTCTTATGGGAAAATAGAGACTGTAAAATAATTTGATTTACTAAGACCAGCAATCAAATCTAAATATAAGTCAAGAGTCTGTTCTAAAAATAACCCTTAAAACATTATTTTGTGTTCAGGAATGTATACCATTGCTTTTATTTAAGAAAATGTCAGTTTGAGGATTTTACGTATATGCTTATATCTGATAAGTACATCTGATGTATGTGGATATGTACACACATATATATGTACATCTATACATATGTCATATATATTTCTGATATGTGAATGATAGTTGATATTTTGATATTTATGCTTTTTGCCTAGTCAATATGTTTGTTAATTTATAGTGATGTATTTTTCATGTAATTATCTGTTTTCTAATTCTATGAACTTAATAGAATTATCTATAGATGATAGTTTTATAAATTTAATCTAATATTATTTAGATTTGCAAAGATATGACAGTATAGATATTTACCTTTCTTCAGTGGTTATATATATTTATTTTTATTTTTATTTTTATTTACAGATTAAAACCTATTAACCTTCACAACTTAGGTAAGGAATGTGAAGAAGTAATCCTGATAGTGTTTAAAAACCTTCTTTTTAAACTCTATTATAATCTCATAAAAGATAGATTCATAAATTGAAACCTGCATAATTGGCAATTAAAATCTGTAGGACAATGTTGTCTCTCTGTATTGTTAGAATTAAGTTCCAGCTGTTTTGAGAAAGCAACCAAAAGATTGAGAGAAACTGCCAAATATCCTGGGGAGAAATTAGCTGCATTAGCTTTCATTATTCCAAAATCATTATGCCACCTGCAGTAACTGTAAATACTGTAGATGGGGTAAAATATCTCGAATTTAAGAGTTCATCTGCTTTTCACAGGGCAAGGTATCACATGGTTCTGAATCTCAATCTCATCATAGGGCCAACAAATTAAGTTCAAAAATAATTTGATCTAATAGTCACAATTCAAAATGTTTCTTGGCCAGGTTAACAATTAAGCAAATGTCTCCAATATTCATTTCATTTGGAGAAATATTTCATTTTTATTAATGAAACTGATGTTTGGTGTCATTATAGCAATCAGAAAAGTCTACATTATAATGTAGTAATAAATAACTTTCATCTCTTTATGGCTTATAGCAACAACAGTTATTTGCCTCATCTATCTGTCTGTTGGTGGTTGGCTGAAGCTCTAACTCAAGGTTCTCTCGACCTAAGGCTGATGAAGCAGTCACTACCCCAAACATTGTTTGTCATCATGGAGTCTCACACGGCAATGAAGAGCTCCATCCTGGAAGTGGCATTCCTTTCATCATAACCCACTGGCCAAATCTGATCACATGGGCCACTCCACTTCAGGTGGGACAAGAGGACAAGTGCTACCATTTGCCCAGGAGGCTGAAAGTTGGAAATTGTTGGTGGACAGCATTCAGGACTATCACTTTCCTTTCCACCACCCTTCAGATCATCAAATATTCAACTCGCCACATCTCCCATAGGCAAAATATACTCAGCCTCTCCGCAAAGAAGTCAGTCCAAAAGTTCTGTTTTGCTATGGCATTAGGCTTAAAGCCCCGGCTCGCCAGCTGTGATGATGGAGTAGACTCCATACAAAATCTGATTGTGATTTGTTTTGCTCTAGTCAAGCATGAGCTTAAAAGATTAGTTTTTCATGCTCCCCAAATATACAGCAGTAGAACAGGAGCAGAAGGACTGTATTCATTAAACACTTCCATATGAAGAGAATCATAGAATAGACATGGCAGACACCAATGTGATTCACAAGAGTTCTGAAATCTCACCAGGTAAAGGTGGTGAGGACCCTCTACCTTGGGAGATGAGAATGGGATAGGAATGTTCCTTGATTAGACCCTGATCTTGCACTGTAGCAGAGGCACCTCAAATCCATTGTTTTTTTCCCACGGTCTTTGGCTCTCCCCTATTTGTGACATCTGCAGTGGGCGTTAAATAAAAGTGCATCCTCGTTATAGGCGGTGTAGCTTTTTGTGCCCCATGCTTGTAAACAGAAGAGAAGCAAGGACCATTTTAAGTCTCTCAAAGTCTCAGACATTTAAATTTCAGGCTCATACTTCCTCTAGCTGTAAAATAGTATTCTAGGGCTTTTAATCTATTTGATTCAGCGGGGAACATATAGTGATAGCTTCCCGCACTTCTTTTGTAGATATACTTTTATATTAGCTATATAATTTTATTTCCTCACATCCTTGTCTCTTCTTCTCAACACAGTTATGGTTATTGGGGGCCTTCCAGGATTAGAAGAGACTCATATTTATCATTCTTTCACTAATTCGTGTTGTGTAATCATAACATAATACACCATCGTAAGGCATTCACAAATTTTTAACAATAGGCGTGACCGGGCCTGCCTAGCACAAGAGAACAAATAAGTGTGTATAAACATTTTTAAATTTTACAGTTAATAAGCTATTGAATAAATTAATATATATAAATAAGTAAACTATTAAAAATTAAATGATCAAGTTAACAAACTATTAAATAAATATGCTATATTCTTATACCTTGACCTTGACATTAATATAACAAAATTGATAAATATGTATAAAAGACAGTTTTCGTTTGATTGAAAGTTGGAAAAATATCAAAAATAACTGCTGTAGTTACTATGGCTTATAGCTGAGTGTTTTTTTATGGGCTAGAAGTGTTTAGATTAGTTATAAAAATATAGAATTCGTATTTAGCCAGAAAATAAATTTTACCTTAAATACTCATGTTGATATTACAGTCAAGATTTTTCACACAGTCTGTGTTCTAATGAGAGTAATGCCAAATTCAGTTAGCTTATAATGTTCAGACTGGTGTTTTTGTATACATTTTAACTTGAAAAAATTCTGCTCTGCAGAGGCAGTAGTAACCAGAATTGTGAACAAATTTTGTAATTCAATGCTTAAGTTCAAAAATGAGCTGTGGATTTTTATATATCGTGTTCAAATATGATCAAATCATCCCACCGATAAATTACAAGATCATAAAAAATATTCAAAATGTTTTAATTTTATGTATGAATTGCTGTCATTTCTATTGTAATTTTACCGTCTTTTAAAAGTGACATATAAATGTAACTCTTACTTATGCTGTTCTTTCAAATTTTAAAAAGTTATATATTTAGGCCAGGCGCGGTGGCTCAAGGCTGTAATCCCAGCACTTTGGGAGGCCGAGACGGGCGGATCACGAGGTCAGGAGATTGAGACCATCCTGGCTAACACGGTGAAACACCGACTGTACTAAAAAATACAAAAAATTAGCCAGGTGTGGTGGCGGGCACCTGTAGTCCCAGCTACTGGGGAGGCTGAGGCAGGAGAATGGCGTGAACCCGGGAGGCGGAGCTTGCAGTGAGCCGAGATCGCGCCACTGCACTCCAGCCTGGGCGACAGAGCGAGACTACGTCTCAAACAAACAAACAAACAAAAAAACTCAAAAAACTTGTATATTTAAAAAAGCAAAGAGACAGCAGTATTTGTTCAATTTTATCAAATTTCGATTCCATCAAGATTATATTTTGATCTTAAAATGGCAAGAAATACAAGTCAATAAAAAGCCAGGCCAGGTATGGTGGCCTCATACCTGTAATCTCAGCACTTTCAGAAGCCAAGGCAAGAGGATCGCTTGAGACCAGGAGTTGGAGAGGAGCCTGGACAATATATAGTGAGACCCATCTTTACCAAAACAAACAAAAATATAAATTAATGAGCTGGGCATGGTGGTGGAGTGCACCCGTAGTTCTAGCTACATAGGAGGCTGAGTGGGAAAGTTCACTTGAGCCCAGGAGTTTGAGGTTATGTTGAGCTCTAATCCACTGTACTCCAGCCTGAGTGACAAAGTGAGACCCTGTTCCCCCCACAAAAAACGCCAAAACTCATTCAAGAGGAGGATAGGATTTGAATAGACATTTTTCCAAAGAAGATATACTCATGGCTAGTAAGTACAGGAAAAGATGCTCAACATCATTAGTTATTAGTAAAATGCAAATCAAAACTACAATAACATGCCACTTCATGCACAGTAAGATGACTATAATCAAAAAGGCAGACAGTAACAAGTGTTAGGAAGGATACAGAAAAATTGGAATCCTCATCCATTGCTTCTGAAAATGTAAAATGATGCCATTGCTTTGGAAAATTATTTGGCAGTTCCCCAAAATACTACAAGTAGAGTTACTTTTAGCTCTACTAAAAGTAGGTGGAATATGACCTATCGATTCCACCCCAGGTACATATGCAAGAGTACTGAAAACTTATGTTAATAATAGCATTATTGATAATAGCCAGAAACAGAAAACACCCAAATGTCCAGCGACTATTGAACAGGTAATAAATGTAGTATATCCATACATTAAAATATTACTACGCCACCTAAAGAGATGAAGTTCTGATACATGCCAAACATAGATGTAACTTGAAAACATTATGTTTAGTGAAAGAAGGCAGACCTAGAAGACCGTATTTCCATTTAAATGTCCAGAATAGGTAAATCCACAGAGACAGAATGTAGATTAGTGATTTTCTAGGAGTTGAGTTGAGGATGGGGGATTGATGGGCAGCGGAGAAGGGAGGAATGAGGGGTGGCTGCTAATTGGCAAATAATTTTTTTTTTTTTTTGGAGTGCAGAATTATTCTGGAATTAAGTAGTGGACATGGTTGCACAACTCTGAGTATACTAAAAATTACTGAATTGTACACTTTAAAAGATGAATTTTGTGGTATATGAATTATATCTCAATGGATCTGTTATTAAAATGTATGAGAGGCCGGGCGCAGTGGCTCACGCCTGTAATCCCAGCAATTTGAGAGGCTGAGTCAGGCGGATCACCTGAGGTCGAGAGTTCGAGATCAGCCTAACCAATATGGAGAAACCCCGTCTCTACTAAAAATACAAAAAAATTAGCTGGGTGTGGTGGCGCATGCCTGTAATCCCATCTACTCGGGAGGCTGAGGCAGGAAAATGTCTTGAACCCAGCGGGCGGAGGTTGTGGTAAGCCAAGATTGCGCTGTTGCACTCCAGCCTGGGCAACAAGAGTGAAACTCCATCTCAAAACAAACAAACAAACAAAAAAACTATGAGAAAAATAGATTATGCAATGTTGCACAAGTCTGTGTATATACTAAAAACCATTAAACTGATCATTTTAAATGGGTGAATTTTATGGTATGTGAAATTATCTCAATAAGACTATGAAAAAATGGCCAGAAGACAGTCTGTGTAGAAATCGGTATCTGTAGTTTTTTCCTCCTCTGTTGTTCTGAAAAACATATTTGTTTCCTTGTTCCAATGTCACTATATTTTGTTGCAATACTGTTTCCGCTATGTGTTTCACCTGTAAGTTTCTACAAACTTAATATTTTCAATTTGCTTTTTCAAATTGTTTGTTCCATCTTTGGGCGGATCCCAGAAAAACAAAACAAAAACAAAAAAACCCACACAAAATTGTGTGCAATCTCTAATTTTTTCTAAAGAATGTCATCGTTTTTGGTAAACTTTTCCATGCCTTCTAGTGACAAACTCTATTTGCTATCAGTATACCAAGCTTTTTGGCACAGTTCCTAACTTATATATATTTTTAATTATCAAACTTGTCAACATTATTACCATGGCCCATAAAATACCTGAAATCAATGCTGAAAATTGAAAATTGTTTTTTAGTTCTTAAGCCAGAATGCGTACTTTTCACAACAGGTATAAAACTAATAAAATAAACTTTATTATTTTCTTCCGGGAGTTGAACAATACTTATAATGAATATAAGATATATTAGTTGTTCAATGTAGCTTTTGTCCTTGGTACAAACAAGTTGAAATAAAAAGTATTTACTTTCTATTTATGCATAATTATAAAACTATATTACTCTTTAAACTAGTAATCTTTTTATTTGTCCATGCCAGATAGTAATCTAATTTAAATAGCTATTTTTCCAACCATTTTACATGGTCAGTTATTCTGGCAGCAAATTTTGAAATGATCTCATTCCTTTCTGTAAATACTATTCTCTCAGTATTATAAAAAGCATTGTTATGGTCAGTTAGTGTTAACATTTAACATTATTTTCTAGATTGGCATTAATATATTGGCATTTATTTACTTTAATTGAACATTATTTTTATTTTTATTTTATTTTATTTTATTTTTTTGAGATGGAGTCTTGCTCTGTCACCCAGGCTGGAGTGCAGTGGTGCGATCTCGGCTCACTGCAACCTTCGCTTCTCAGGTTCAAGCGATCCTCCTACCTCAGCCGCCTGAGTAGCTGGGATTACAGGCACGTGCCACTATGCCGGCTAATTCTTTGTATTTTTAGTAGAGACGCGGTTTCACTGTGTTAGGATGGTCTCGATCTTGTGACCTCATGATCTGCCTGCCTTGGCCTCCCAAAGTGCAGGGATTACAGGCGTAAGCCACCATGCTCGGCCCAATGTTATTTATTAAATGATATGTATTCAATCTTTTTGAGTATTAACAATTATTGGTAAATTATTTTTATATTTTATTGGAAATAATCTGTGAATTATATTTACTTTCATTGGAAAGGGATATGTTTTGCTTCTTTAACCAAAAACTTAAGTGTTTCAAGTCATGGATACATTCATTAACCAAGATTGAACTTGAAGATTAGTTGAGAAACATGTAAATGTAGTAATAACACTTTTTGCTGTTCACTTAAAACCCAAATGACAATTTCTACTTTTCACCATTTAAATAATTTTAATTTAAAATTAAATACAAAATATTCTACCATATATATTCAATGAAAAATCATAGCCAGATTGTGTTTTGCTAAAAGTACTCTTCTGGCCGGGTGCTGTGGCTCACTCCTGTAATCCCAGCACTTTGGGATGCTGAGGTGGGTGTATCACCTGAGGTCGGGAGTTCGAGACCAGCCTGATCAACATGGAGAAACCCCGTCTCTACAAAATTAGCCAGGCGTACTGTCAGAAGGATGTGACAGCCATTTTCTGGGATCATGATTTAAAAAACGTAGTAAGGTACATGAGTTGCTGAGATTCATCTGACATGTTTAATAGTTGCTTTGATGGAAAAAAACTTTCTTGTTTATTTGTGTTATTTTGATTAGTAAATAGTACATTTCCATTAAGTAAAGAATACGTACTATGTTGTTTGCACATTTTACAAAGATCATGTCCAAGGAGAGTCTTCTCACTTCCATTGTTTCTACTTCTATAAAACTTTAATCAGGCTGTTCCTTTGAAGATTTTCTGTGTCCTTTGTGTTCTTTTCTGATTTGCACATTTGTGTCATTTGTTTCTATCACTATTTCAACTCCTACATGCTAAAGAATTAATAATAAAATATAACTTATTCTTTAAAATGCATAAAATATTCAATTACCATCCAAAAGCATAAAGAAAAAATGTAAAACATTGAAAATTGTTATTATTTTCATGTTTTCAAAAAGTTATTGTTTTCTAAAATATTCAAAATGATCTATTTAACACACAGGAAGATATATTATTTTGCTATACTTATTTTATTATGTATTTCAAAATCAAAAGTTTCCAACCATATCATTTAAAGCAAAAGTAAAAGCAATTCTAGCATTCAGTGCCCATCAGTGATAATGGATTAGTATCATACTTAGCATTCAGTGATAATGGATTAGTATCATACTTCTGTTCAGTGATAATGGATTAGTATTATACTTGACATATTATGTATGTATATTTGTATAGCTACATATTTTTAAGTAATATGAATTTTTAAATATTGGAAAGTGTTGCTCAGCTATGAGAAACTCAGCCACGTGAATCTCAGCATAGCTTACTAAGTGCTATCATCTATGTTCCTCTACCAATATCTGTAATTATATATGCATGTATTTTTGTAGTATTTTTATAGTACATTATTTACAAAGATCTTTGAATGACAGTGAAGAGTGCAGTATATTCCAAAGTATGGTACTATTTTTCTATATATAGTTGACATTAGTTTATTGCTGACTTGCATATATTCTCCCTTCCGTCCTAAAAATACTCAGATATCCATTTGGGTATTTTCCTGCCCACTGCAGTGTATAGGATTAGAAAAAATGACCATCATTTACTCTAGGAACAGTCTTTACCCCACATAAATAATTACTTTACAATTTCATGGCCTCACAATGATTCAATTAATTTCAAACTCCTGCCTATAATGGTATGACAGTTTTTCTCTTTCCCACTGGACATAAACATCCGAGATCTACTTACATGTGTAACTCCTAACAAAGCTGGCAGTCAGTCCTATAACCTTCAGGGGCACCCTCCTTAAAATGAAGCTGAGTCTTCATTTTGAATGACAAATAGGAAAGACAAAATGAACGTGAGCTGGTATTTTTATTATGAAGCCCTGATTAGCCAATGCAAGGAGTAGGCACATGACCCAACCTACGGCAAACAAATTTTCTCTTCTTGGAGTTTCTAATTAGGTTGGAGTGATACAAAGACTAAAAACAATTGGTGCTTATTCAATAGGGGACAGTACCTACAGAGTCGGCCTGTGATTCATAGACCCCTGGATCCACTCTGTTTCCTTTACAAGTCGGTTTCTTTAGCTCTCCCTTAGATCTTCGGAGACCAGCACAGGTGGGTGTGAGATGCACAGGTCCATTTATATGCCAATGTTTAAAAAACAAATATGGAGGGAAAATACAGTATTTTCAAGCTGCAAAACCTTCATATAGAGAGGGCATCTTTTCTTACACTCAGGTTCTGCGGGGCTACTGTGGAACTTGAGCATACGTGGATTTTGGTAGATGCAGGGGTCCTGTAAACAATCCCCAGATATACTGCGGGATGGCTGTATATATACACACATAGAGAGAGAGCTATATATGTATATATAACTTTTGTTAGAGTCTTTACAGTAATGGTTTAAATTATTGTTTAGTCGATGTGTACCACCCACCTTTTCTTCCCACTGTGGGCACAGTCACTCCATTGATATTTCATTGATTTTGGGTTTGGATGTATGGCTTGCTTTACCCATGGAATGTCAGCAATGTTATAAAATATAATAGAAGCAAAAACTCAAAATGTACTGTATGACGGGGCTTGCCCTCCTGTGCTTCTGCAATTTCCATGAAAATAATATATCTTGGCCATGCTTCTGGTCTACAGAGGTTGAAAGACACATGAAGCAGATGGACCTAACTTTTAGCTTTGAGCCAAGCCAAGCCCAGCCCAGCATAGATCAGCCAGTTCTCAGCTGACTTGCAGATGTATGAGCAAGGATCAACGATTACTGTTTTAAGCCACTAGTTTCAGGATGATTTCATGACGTTTATTATTATGGTAATATATGACTGTTATAGCTTTTGTTACTTGTACATAACTTGGATAGCCATTTATTTCTTTTGCAGAAACAATACTACAGTGGGATAAATGAAAGATTAAAGCTAAAAGTCTGACTGGTAGATGCAGCTCCAGCTCTTGTTTATGAGACAGGCTTATGTTCAAATCATACTCGCTGTGTGACCAAGACAGCAGCCCAAGTCTGGTAAGTCAGTTATCTAGAACTATTTTATTGAGCAATAATTTCATAGAACACGTTTCTCAAGAAGTCTTGTTACTGTGCTGTGAAAAAGTAATCTGGGAATAAAAGTAATGCTACTTTTAGAGCATTCTGCACTAAAAGTCCATTTAGATTCATCTTCTTAAGTAAAACATGTTATTCTAATGTGCCTTTAAAATATTCAGCTTGGGAAAAGCAGCTAGAAGAGACTTTAAAAATATTTTTAAAAATATGGTTGTCGAAGCATTTGGAGCAGGTAATCGAGTGCTGTTTCCATTACTACATGATGAGTGGCCTGATAGTTCAGCTATTTGCAATGTTTAAAATTTTCTCAATCTCTAAAGTATTAAACATTCAAACCAAAGTATTAAACATTCTGCCCCTTACTTAAGGAATGAAAGTTAAGGATTTATCAAAGCTATCTACAAGTTCACATAGATTAAAACACTGCCAGAGAATGTAGGTAGGACTGTCCCAGAAATAATTCATACCTACATCTGATGACGTTTACTCCACAAATGTCCTCTTATCGTAGGAACACCCCTTAGCACTTTTGGCAGAGAGTAGCATTGTATCGCGTTCTTCCAGAATAACCTACTTAACAGTATTCTACTTGCATTTTCTGTTTACAAACTACAAAGGAAATGTCATAAATTTGTGTTATCCTCTTTTAGAAGGAACCAAAAAGCATGGATAATGAAATTCAATTAATAATTATTTGTCTTTGGCTTTAGAGTTTAGGCAATCAGAAAAATATATGCAGGAACAGATATGAACATGAGCTCTTAGTACTGCTGTTTTCAGTTCAGGTGTATTAAGGGCAGCAGTAGGCATACGAAGGTGGTTATGAGTAGCCAGGCATAATTCAATGTGAGTTAATAATTTATTAACTCACAATTGCTTATTTCTCTACTTATGAGTTTATTATATTTGAAGTATAAAAGAATAAAATTAGATATGATATTCTTTCCCAGAGGTTCCCAGACAAAGCACATCATTGTTTAGCCTTGGAGACAGGTTCATCATGATCTTCAAACGGTTTTGTTTCCATAGTAGAATCCAAAGAGTTGCTACTTTTAAATAACGCTGTCATGATTGTTCTCTAAATCAGTAGCTTCAATTTTTAAGAATGATTCTAGTATTCTAAAATATAATTTTATTCATTTCCTGTGTTGCTGTAACGTATTATCACAAACTTGGTGACGTAAAACAACACAATTTATCATCCTTCAGTTGTGGAGGTCAGAAGCCCTGAAACCAAGTGGTTGATAGGACCGCATTCTCTCCAGAGTCTGTAGGAGAATTCATTTCCTTGACGTTTCCAGCTTCTAGAGGTCATCTGCATTTATTGCCTTGTGGTTCTGTCCTCCATCTTCAAAGCCAGTAGGGTAGTATCTTCAAATCTCTCTTTCTCTGACTTTTCTTCTTCTTGGACTCAGTAACTATCCTGCTTCCTCCCTACTTCTTTCCCTTATAAAGGTCTTTGTGGTTACATTGAACATACATGGTAGTCCAGGATAACATACTTGTATCAAGATTCTTAACTAATCACATTTGCAAAACTAATCACATTTCCATTTTAACACATCAGGTAACACATTCACAGATTTTAACTATTTGGATTTAAACATTATTGGGAGGCTATTCTTTCTCCTGTGAGGACCAAGACCACAGAGATCCAAAAATCTCCACTCTTTTCCAACTTTCACCAAAATAAAGACCTGAAAAGGAATTATTTTTGCAGAAAACTTGTGGCTAGCAATACACATACATAGCTTATTATTTACTTGCTAAGAAAATACTTCAAGTTGTGTACATAATTTCTGTATTTTAAAAATACCCTACAAATTTCAAAATTACCAGTTTTTAACTTACAACTTGTTTTGATGATAAGTTGTAATTTTTTGGAGTAGTTTTCGTTGAGAGTTTGCATATCCCCAAGAAAAAGTTAATTACAGGGGATTTCTGGGAGGTGAAGAGTACATCTACTTTAGTGATAAAAATGAGTGATTTATACATAAATTTCAATGCATGCAATTCTTAAGCCTTACTTATTGGAAAAGTATAATTCCAAAATATGTAAATATGTATTAATTGCTGTAAAATAGGTTAAACAATTTGCCACAAAACTGATACTGATAAAGTCAAACCAAAATAAATTTTTTGCAGGAATGGCAGCAGAAGGAAATCACAAATCAGGTCACATTATGATGCACTGATAACAACGTGCTTTTTCTGAATTTCTTAGAAATATTCTGCCTGTGTGTAGTGCTGTAGATGCTCAATAACTTTGTTAAGAATTTCCTGGCAACCAGATTTTTTAGTACCACACCATATTACAGTCTTCAGAAAAGTGTAAGAAGTATAAGTACGGTATAAGAAGCTCAAACAACCCAACAGGAAACATTCTAATAATCCGATTAAAAAATGGGCAAAAGATCTGAACAGACATTTCTCAAAAGAAGACATGCAAATGGCAAACAGGCCTATGAAAGGGGGCTCAACGTGACTGATTATCGGAGAAATGCACATCAAGGCTATAATGAGATATCATCTCATCCCAGTTATAATGACTGTTATCCAAGAGACAGGCAATAACAAATGCTGGTGAGGATGTGGAGAAAAGGAGACCCTCTTAGACTGTTGGTGGAAATGTAAATTAGCGCAACCACTATGGAGAACAGTATGGAAGTTCTTCAAAAAAGTAAAAATATAACTACCATATGATCTAGCAACCCCACTGCTGGGTATATACCCAAATGAAAAGAAATCAGTATTTCAAAGAGATATCTGCACTCCCATGTTTGTTGCTGCACTATTCACAATAAGCCAAGATTTGGAATTAACCTAAGTATACATTAACATATGAACTAAAAGGTGGCACATATACACAATGGCTACTATTCAGTCATTAAAAAAGAATAGAATCCTGTAATTTGCAAGAATATGGATGGAACTGGAGAGCATTATGGTAAGTGAAATAAGCCAGGCACAGATAAACAAACTTTAGGGTAATAACAATATTAGAGCTCCCCATCACAAATTTGTGGCAATTCAAGAATTAGAAACCACTTGATATGCCAGAATTTCTTTTTCTCAGTCATTAGAGTCCAATTAGATACCAATACTTTAACATTTTCATTGTTTGGCATCCAAAGGCAATAACACCTGAGGCAGTGCAGCCTAGAAAGCTTCATAATGTGTGGAAAGTATATCATTTGTCTGTAAATTGCATAAAGGTAGAGTGTTTTGAAAATAAAAACACATGGGAAATATGAACACATGAGATGCTCAGCTGAAGGGTCTCAGGTATCAGGCAGATCAATTTTAGTCATTATTACTTATATCAATGCTAAGAATATGGAAATTGATTTTCCCTAATACATTCAGGCCTGCATACTCTTTAGAAAGTCTTATTTATACTCCCAGGATACAAAAAATTCAGTTTGAATTCCTCAGTTTACACATTACAGTTTCTGGAGTTTCACTGTTGGACCATTTCTCTTTCCTATTATATTCACTTATCTGATCTCATGGCATGGCTTTAAAATACACACACACACACACACACACACACACACACATACACACAATGTTGAAACACCAAGGTCTCTCAAATATGTATATTCAGCCCAGAGGGCTCCCTTAACTACAGAGGGATATAAGCAACTTCACATTTTATATCTCAATTTGGATATCTAATAGCTATCTCAAAATGAATACATATAAACCTGAAACTATGATGTTCGTACCTTTTCTAACTTCTACTCTCCTTTACTCTTCTCTCTCGGTAGGTAGAGAATCCATCATTCGAGTTACTCATGCTAAATATTTTCTGCTGTTTCTTGAACATACTAGGCACACTCTGAGTTTTTGCACTTGCTCCCTGAGTATAGAACTTTTTTCCCACAGAGAGCAGCATGCCCTGTTCCTTCACTTCTTTCCACTGTTTGCTCAGACATCACCCTATTTCTTATGCTGTCTCTAACCACCTTATCTAACATTGCATAACTCATCTCTCCTTCCCTTGCAAACTCTTCTCATTGGCTTTGTTTTTCTCTATAGCATTTATTACTTGACATACTAAATATTGTACTTATTTGCTTATTGTATATATCTTCCTATTAGAAAAAAACCTGGATTTCTGGTATATTCTGTTCATTCTATATCCCAGCACCTGAATAAATTAATCATGAAGTAGAATTCAGCAAAATAACTCAAGCTCTTTGCAACAAGCTTAAAGGATGACTTGGAGGACAAACTAAGCATGATGTGGATACAAATAACAGAACAAGTGGAGAAACACAAAGAGAATTCACACTATAAGAACTACCCATCGAAAAGAAAGACTGATATATAGCAGCATAGAAAGAAAGGAATATCAACATCTACCTGAGTTACTACTAACAGAAAATGAAGATACTCATGAAATAGTGGCAGCAAGATTTGTACAACTACTTTTAAGGGAGCAACAGTGAGTCTGCAATACTGAAGGTGTAAGTTCTTACACAATGACTTTAGGAATTCTCATCATTGTAAAAATAATATCTTGTAGTTGATGAATCAAAGCAGAAAGATTAACTGGTAGCAATGTTGATAAGTAAATGTCCCCATATTTTTCTGAAATTTCATTATCAATTATTGTTTACTGAATATTATTCCATAATATTCAGTATCAGCAATGATACAAAATATTGTAGAAAGTAATAGAGTACTGAAGATGGAGTATATATTCTTCTATTCCAGAAAGGACTGGCATCAAGAGTTTATGCTGAATGTGGAAATTAGACTGTCTGATCTTCCAAAGTAAGAGCTTTTGCAGATAAAGTACCTAATTGCATTATTAACTTTCACTTTGTTCTTCATGTCAACTAAATTGGCACTTGAATATTTGGTCAGCAAGAGAACTTCAGGTAGTTTAGAATCAAATGTTTCCTTCTATTTGTTTAGCTTCTTGGTGCATAGTCTGAAACACTGAACTTTTTCTTTGTGTATGTTTGGATCATTGTGACTATATTCTTTTATCTGGTTTCAGAGGTGTGTTCCTGGGCTTTGATTTAATAAAGGCTGAACTCTGCTTCCATCAGATGTAGCCATAGAATCAATGAGTGTGTAAACAGCAGCTCACTGCCACAAGTAGGGCAGGACCTTATACCTTTACAGAGATTTTGTACAAAATCAATCATGCTTTATTGTATATGTAATCAATTTACACGAAACTGGCATAGAACATTCGCTACCCATTTCTAGCCCAGCTGCCTGTTATTATATATCTGAATTACTTGTCTATCTGAAGGAGCAGTGCCTCATGCTCCTTAACATGCAGGTAATTTGTAGCATATTGATCATGCTAATGCCTGTGTAAAAGGTCGACAAGTAGATTTGCCACCTAAAAACTGGTTATCACAGTACTTTGCATGCAGGTGGCCCTCAAAACACGTTGGCTCACTTTCTGCAAATATGAGAGCTAACAATTTGTTATACTTTTATAGATAATAAAATTTCCAGTGCCTTTGGTTAAGGTCAAATTTCAGACCCTGTACAGACAGGTACCGCTGATAATTTTAGCGTCCATTATCCATCCATGGACTAAGCCAATCCTATGTGTTAAGAGGAAGAGTGACTTCTTTTGCAGTCTGAAAAAAATAAAAAAAAAAAAACCATTGAAGGCATTGTATAACCTCTCTCACTGTTTCCTGCTGAAAATCTACTTTTGCAAAATATGTTCTCATCTCTATTTAAAGTTAGGTATTCTGAGAATCTAACTTAGAAAAGTCTACAATTTTCTCCTTCACATGAAGATCCTTTTTGGAAAATAGCATGATAAATAAAGTTAGATATAAATAATACTTGCTTAAAGTTGTGTTTACTAAGCCAAAATGGCTTTGGTAAATTATGTTTAATTTTAGTTTAGGAAAAGCTTACATAACATCTATGAAATAGGATTGACTCTACAGTTGAGAAGTGTTTATCTTGATTTTAAAAATGTTGAACAAATAGCTATCCCACCTATCATTAAACAAAAAGATCACTGTTACCATTGCCCATTCAAACAGGAAAAGTAGCCCATTTGTTAATTGCCTTTTCTAATTGGTGGTTCTTGTTACTTTCTACAGGTTCCCTGGAAATCATTATTTTCCCTTTCATATGGTAATACTTGTAATCAGTAAAATCTAAAGAAAATACATCTAGCCTTTTTGTTTGTGTATGTGTAGCAACAACATAAAACAGAAAAGACAAAAACTTTTAATATGTATAGACATCCATCTTTACATTAAAATATTTTCATTGATTAATAGTTTAGTTGAAAATCTAATAACATACTGATATATTCATTGAATTTAATTCTCCTAGGATTTAAATTACTTTTTGAGATTAAGTGTCAAACTCTCATCCTGACAAGATGGTAGATGAAATATTCTAAAATCTCCTCCAATTACAATATACATAACAGTACTGGAATTTAAAAGGAAGCATTTAAAGATGCATAGATGATCTGTCAGAAGGTAAGAAAAACTTTTGGGAAGGATAAGAAGTAACAAGGAAACAAAAACAAATCTAAAATTTGTGCATTAATCCAGAGCGGTGAATGTTGAAACATTAAAGTCATCTGCAGGCACACACGCTAACCTGGAGCTTTAATAAAAATGACCACAGAAGGGATGGGACATAAAGCCTGGAACCCTTACAAGATAGGGAATCAAATCCTAGAGGAGAGTAGAAAGCTAAGAGTCCAAGAGTTCTAAAACCTCAGCAACAGAGGTATTTGGGGGCAACATTTAGCGAGTGGGTGGCAGACATACTCTGCAAAGATGAAGAAACTTGTCTCACTTGACTTTGGATAAGGAGGTGGTAGGAGTCTATTTTGAGACTCTCCTACAAGACATCTCTCTCAACAACTTAGGGGGGTAAATTTATTGAATTTAAAGTGCTGTTGGTTTCCTTGATAAAATAATTCACTTTCCATCTTGTACACAAAGAACTATGACATACAAAGTTTCAGCATACAACACAAAACACGTGAGGAAACAAGGCGCCCTGAATGAGGGTCAGCAGAAATGATAAAGCGCACAATTGGGTTCATGAGAACCCAAGATGAGATAATGATTTTATACATGAGAAAGCAAACTAAATATTGCCTGAGAAGGACTCCATACTTTTATATTCGAGTCCTTGTGGATGAACTGCAACCTAACTTAATAGGTAGACAAGTTCGAAAACCTAACTTAGGAGTGTACACCTGTAACAATCGCTGAGTATTGGCCAATCTCAGCGAGTACTTCAGCGATTCATACACTGCTGATGTTCAAAGCGTGTCCAAGTAAGACAAACGCCCCGCTGAGCTGAAACCAATCCAGCTGTTTGTGTGCCTCACTGCTGATTTCCATCGTCACTTTACTTTTTTTTTTTTTGTCTATAACTTTGTTCTGAACTGGAGTCCCTCTGAATGTGCTGTGATTCTGGGGGTTGCCTCTTTCACGAATAGTTCATTGCTCAATTAAACTCCTTTAAATTTAATTGGGCTTAAGTTTGTCTTTTGCCATACAGAATCCAGTGAATTTGTTTAAAAGTCTTTTGATAGAACAGAAGTTAAGACAAACACGAAAAAAAAATTATCAGAGAAGAACAAGGAGGCAAAGAGAAGGACTACATGAAAAACAGCATAAAGAGATTTCAAAATAAGAAGTCTTACCAGATTTTCAGGGGTGAAAATAAGCAGAATACTAAGAAAACAGTAGTTATTAATTTTACCATAAATAAAATGTTATACGTACATTTATTGGGGCCCAGGTAGTGTTTTAAACCTATTAGGTGAGTATTATTATTGTATCGTTTGATAGATAGGGAAACTGAAGTAAAAATCCACTAAATAACTTTCCTCAGATCCTATAGTTGGTAAGTTACTGAATCAAGATTAAAAGCTAGGGAGTCTAGCAGTGAAATCTGTTCTTTTATGTATTTATTTTATCTTAATTTTTTTTTAAATATTTAGTTGATTTTTAAATTTTAAAATGTTTAGTTGACAAATAACAGTCAGTACTTTCCATAAGCAAAATTAACAGATAAAAACTATGAATTCTCTAAAACCTGATCGAATACATGAATCTTCAGATTTGAAAAGCACAATTTTTCTTAGAAGGATAAACAAAAGGAAATCTATAATCCAATTTATCACAGTGAAACTATTAAACACCAAAGACAGAGATATAGAATTCTGACAGAAGAGTGGGAAGAACTAATATCGTTAAAATGTTGAGGAAAAGCAACTATTTACCAAGAACTATATAGCCAAAAAAAAAAAAAAATTAAGAAAAATGGTAGAAGAACAGAGATTTCAGAAAACAACTGAATTTCAAAAGAAATGGATGCATTTTAGATAGAAGGAGAATGATTCCAAAAGGAAGGCATGGTTTTTAAAAAGTTGGTAAGCAAAGGAAATGGTAAACATGTTATGATGATGTCTGTGGTGAAGGCGTTAGGACAACACAAGATGGTAAATTTGCGACTGTGCATGTGCACATTTGCACGCGTGTGTGTATGTGTGTGCGTGAGAGAGAGAGAGAGAGAGATTGATTGGAGTTTAGATGTCCTCTAATTTCCCCAAACTGTTTAGAAGGTGGGTAAATACATTGATTTACTTCAGTCTTGTTAAGTAAAATATGCAATTAAAAAATGAGTAACCACTTAAGAGAATGCAGTATATAATTCCAAACTACAAAAGGAGAAGAAATAGGGGAAAAATCAATAAATGTAAAAGAAGACAAGAGAGGAGCAAAAGGAGCACAGCAAACCCAGGACAAAGCAGGAAATAAGATGGTAAAAACACATTCACATATATTAGTGATCAGAAAAAAAGTAAGAAAGAAAGATTACTCTTGCCAAAGATGGAGTAATTTTATTAAACTATCAACAGAATGATTAGCTTTATTGATCTTATTTGATGTATCTTATACAATATGCTGTTTACCACATACACATCTTTAACCAAATGAGTAAGAATAGCCATAAGAGAAATGATAGAAAATAGTGTATTAGACTTAGGTTAAATTAGAGAAAACTGGTGTGCCTTAGCTAATGATAAAGGATGAAGGGCCAGAAAGATACAATAATTCTAAACATACATAGATTGAGTATCATAGCTTAAAAATTTTTTGCAGCAAGATTTCTACATCTACAAGAAGAAACAGATAATATATCGACATAAGTAGATATTTGAGCACACTGCTTTTAGCATGGGATAGATCAAGTAGATAAAACAAGTGATAGATAGGCTTGATCTAAAGCACATACATAGGATAAAATGGATAACTTTGACTCAACACACTTATTCTTTCCCAACTCATATGAATATTTATAAATCTGACCCATGTCATAAAGTGTAGGCCATAGAGCAAGTCTTAAACATTTTCAGATGACTGGTATCATTTGGACCACATTCTCTGTTCATAAGGTAATTGATTTGGGAATCACAAACATCAAATGCCTGTATATTTTGAAATAAAAAACTCACTTCTAAGACAAAGGTATAAATAGGCATTTTACAGAAAGCAGGAATCATCAATAAACATATGAAAGATTCTTGACATCATTAGATTTATGAAATGTAAATGAAGTTCTCAATGATACTTTTTAGTTCTAACAGATAGGCCTATTTTAAAAAGTCTGAAAATGCCAGACTTTAGTTTAGAGGGAAGTAAACATGTTCATAGCCCCAGCAGGTGGGAATGCATATTAGTATAAACACTTTAGAAAACAATTAGCATGACATAGTGAGGTTGAGGATATTCAAACCTTTCAAATCTGCAGTTGCATTCCTGGGTATATATCCTTCAGAATTTCTTACATGTGTCATTGGGAGACTTGAACAAGAAAGTTTTCAACCACATCATTTGTAATATGAGAAAAGCTGGAAATTCTCTATCTGCCCTTCAGGACATATGTATTACGTATTGTAAAATATGTAGTCATTTTTTATTCTATTGGGGTGGTTGACTTTTTATCGATTTGAAAGTTTTTTTCATATAAATAATATATTGAAGGTGGCCCTTACCCAATTTGTTCATCATTTCTGTTTTGTTTATGTTTTTTGTATAGAGGTTTTAAATATTTTATACATTGATATTTTATATTACAACATTTATCTAAACGTTTAAAGTGATTTTTGTCATTGGTACTATGTTTAGATGTTTCTCAATCTCCAGGATTTTATTACTATTGATCTATATTTTCTTCCTATATTTTTGCCCTCCCTCCCTCCCTGCCTGCCTGTCTCCCTCTCCCCTTTTCTTGTTTTCTTTTTTCTTTTCTTTCTTTCTTTTTTTTAACAAACAAAGCTTTCTATAGAATGCATTTTGCATAAAGGGTAAAACAGATTCTATTCTCTTTCTTTTTTTCTGGAAAACAGTACATTCCATTCTAATATATGTTTTTTCACTGGTACCAAACTATTTACAGCAGTTCTAAACATTTTTGATATTTAGCTATATAAGGTGTTTCAAATATCTGGAAGAAAAATATCCCTTAAATAATCCATTTTTTGTCAAAAATTTTCTTCTTATTTTCATATTTATCTTTGCAAATGACTTCTTGAAATAGTTTTGCAAATTAAAGATATATTCTTGAAAGTTTTATTTGATATGACTATTTGAATAGGGGAGTTATTGATATTTTTATTATATTGATCTTTACTAGGAAATAATACACTATTCTTTATTTATTTAAACTGTTTTTCATGTGTTTTCAGTGAGATTTGTAGACCTTTTTCCAATAATATCACCTATTCTCATTAGATTTATCTACACATATTTTTAAATTTTGGCTGCTATTATAGATCGATATTTTTTTCATTGTATTTTCTAATATTAGTCTTTAACAAATCTGTTTTTCTTATCTTTGTTCCCCCAATTTATCATCACTTTGAACATTCTTA
This sequence comes from Mandrillus leucophaeus, assembly GCF_000951045.1. Taxonomy (NCBI): domain Eukaryota; kingdom Metazoa; phylum Chordata; class Mammalia; order Primates; family Cercopithecidae; genus Mandrillus; species Mandrillus leucophaeus. The sequence continues at coordinate 1,371,618 of NW_012104798.1, forward strand.
CTATTTCTAATATATTTTCTGTTGGTTTTCTAATAATTATATCATCAGCTAATTATTGTTCTTGTGTCCTATCTATTCTAATACTTAACTTAAAATATGGCTAACAAAGCAGTGATTGAATCAGTTACTTCTTTGGTAGAAATGTTACATTGGGGAGAAAAAGCATCCTGATATTTTTTCTGCCCACTCATGGTAACAATTAAAATATTTCATGAAGTGTGTTATTGCCTCTAGGTTTAAGCTAGCCTATTATGTTTAAGAATTATTTTTCCCTACTAGGAAATCATATTAGTTTGTTTGGGCTGCTATAGCAAAATACCTTAGACTAAGGAGTTTATAAACAATGGAAATTTATTGCTCACTATTCTGGAGATTGGGAAGTCCAAGATAAATGTGCAGACAAATTAGGTACATGGTGTGGGCCATCTCTGCTTTATAGACAGAGTCTCTTGCTGCATGCTCCCATGGTAAAAAGGAAAGATTGAACCCCTTCAACCTCTTTTATAGGGGCCCTAATCTCATCCATGAAGGTGGAGCTCTCATGGCTTAATATTTTTGAAAAAGCTCTATCTGTTCATACTGTCCCAGCTAATGAATTTTAGGGGAGGGATACCAAAATTCAGACCATAGAAGAAATGATATTGATTGCTATCATCTATTAAAATGACCAAATATTTTCTCCTTTGACTTGTTAGTATGGTGATCTCTCTCTCTCTCTCTCTATCAATTAATCATCTATTATGCATCTATCTATTTATCCATTCATTTCCTAATATTAATAATCATTGTAATCCTGGCATAAAGCATGTTATTCATGGCATATTATTCTTTTTATATATTATTTTATAAGCACTTTGCTAGATTTTTGTTTAGAGATTTTTCATCTATCTTACCAAATAAACTTTTAGGATTATTTTCTTTTTTGTTCTACAGTTTTTCAGATTAGGTTTCATTGCTTGAATAGCTTTGTAAGAAGAATCGGTAAACTTCCTTTCCTTATTTAGGTTCTGAAACTGTTTACATATTAAAGAAATAGAAGTTTTAAGTTGTGAAGAAACTAACTGTCCCAGGATATACAATTAAAATATTTGTTTTATTTGTTTACAACTTTCTTAGTTTTCTTGATGGTATAATAGATCTTTTGGCTGCCAACCAGTATCTTTTACTTCCCTTATAGCCATCCCTTCACTATGTAGAGAATTCTGAGTTGATTATGGTGCCAATGTCCTCAGAGTTAAGAAAACAAATTGCACTTCCCTTTTAGCCAGGGCAGCCATGTAAAATAGCTTTGATTGGTGATATGGAGGTGGATGGGTGGAGCTTTGTAGAAAACTATTATTTCCTTAATAAAAAACGAAACTCATTTGGCAGTTATTTGTAGTCCTGGGCCTCTGCCTTTTCTGCCTGTAATATAGGCAATGTACTCAGGTTGCAGCAGCTCTGCTGTGAGCATGTGGATAAAAGCCGTCTCCCTAAAGAGGAGAGAAACATATACCTGGGTTTCATTGCCCATCTCAAGACTCCTTACAGTGTGAGAAACATAAACCCCTATTAGGTTAAGTCATGGCAGTCAGGTTTCTGATACGTGCAACTGAATATAATTTCTAATCATAAGTAATTAATTTATGCAGGTTTTCTACCCTTTCTTGAATCAATTTGAGTAACATTTTCCAGGACGTCATACATTTCAGATATATGAAAATATTTCAAATATAGATTTACCTTAAATGTTTTTATTACTAAAAATCTGTAGATAACCTTGTGTTTTCATTCTCAAGTTTTTATATTTGTGCTCTTATTTTTCTTTTTATGCTTCTATCTGGTTGTGAACACTTATTTTCAATGAAGGAGATTTTGAATTTATTTATGTTATTGCTTTTTTCATGCTGTTTTATTTCTTTTCCCAGTCACATTTTCCCTCCAATTTTCAGTTGAATACTTAGTTAATTGAATTTAATTTTTAGGTATAGAGTGTAAGAATTTAGGTTAATGTATTTTCCTGAGTTTGTGTTCACTGTCCATTCTTTCCCATTTTGTACCTTCATTAACTTTATTTTCTAAAGATTTTAGTAAATGTAATTTTGATTACTTCTTTTATTATGTTTTGTTTTACAGTTTTCAACATTGTTGTGTTTTCCGCAATTTTGTGATTCTTATATTGCCTCAAGGTAAGATAGTGTAAATAATTTGATTCTTAATTTGAAGGATGGATGTAACTTTTTCGTGGCTTATATGCTTTCTTTATCTTATAGATACTTTAAAAAATCTTCTCTTTATTGAAGGCTGTTTATTTCAATTTCTATGTTTTGAATTAATCTTATTAATTATATTATTTAAATACTTTTTATCCCCTTCTTACCACTTACCTATCAAGTTAAATCTCTTAGTACTATTACCAATTACTCTTCAAATTTCTGATAATTTTGCTTAATATACATAAGTATTAAGTAAATACTAGTATTACAGAAACTGAATTTTCTGTTTTTCTGCAAGTCAATTAAATGTATAATTCTGTCATCTTGGTAGGAAATAAATTTTATTCAATATGGAGGGTTTGTCTCCTCTTTCTACCCTGTTGCCACTAGACTCAGGATGAGATGGGGGTGGGGATTCTTAAATACATTGCATGATAAAATCATGCCCCATCCCAACCTTTTGGTGGAGGAAGAAATGGAGGGCTTCTTAGCATCTCTTACCTGTCCATGAAGACCTATATTGAAGTGTGACTTGGCTGTTCGTCCATGAGAGCTGTTAAGGTTCTCCAGAGAAACAAACACTATATGTGTGTATATACATAAGATTACAGACATTACTACATAATGATGTTTCTGTCAATGTCAGTCCGCATCTATAGCAGTGATTCTGCAAGATTATAGTGGAGCTAAAAATTCCTATCACCTAGTGACATTGTAGATATTGTAATATTGTAGCGTAATGCATTTACTCACGTTTGTAGTTATGCTTGTATAAACTAACCTACTGTGCTGCCAGTTGTATACAACTATAGGGTGTTCAATTATGTATGGTACAGAATACTTGATAATGGTAATAAGTAACTGTTACTGGCTTAGGTATTTACTATAAACACTTTTTATTGCTATTTTAGAATGTACTCGCTCTACTTATAAAAAGAAAAGCTAACAGGAAGACAGCCTTAAGCAGGTCCTTTGAGAAGTATTACAGAAAAAAAGCATTGTTATCATAGGAGATGGCCCCTCCATGTGTGTTACTGCCCTGGAAAACCTTACAGTGGGTCAGGACGTGGAGATGGAAGGCAGTGATACCGGTGATCCTGACCCTGTGTAGGCCCAGGCTAATGTGTGTGCATGGAAGACAGTGATATTGGTGATCCCAACCCTGTGTAGGCCCAGGCTAATGTGTGTGCGTGGAGGACAGTGATATTGGTGACCCCGACCCTGTGTGGCCCAGGCTAATGTGTGTGCATGGAAGACAGTGATATTGGTGATCCCAACCCTGTGTAGGCCCAGGCTAATGTGTGTGCGTGGAGGACAGTGATATTGGTGACCCCGACCCTGTGTAGGTCCAGGCTAACGTGTGTGCCTGGAAGACAGTGATATTGGTGATCCCAACCCTGTGTAGGCCCAGGCTAATGTGTGTGCGTGGAGGACAGTGATATTGTTGATCCCAACCCTGTGTAGGTCCAGGCTAATGTGTGTGCCTGGAAGACAGTGATATTGGTGATCCTGACCCTGTATAGGCCCCGCCTCGGCCCCCCAAAGTGCTGAGATTACAGGTGTGAGCCACTGCTCCCAGGGAGTAGGAAAAAGTCTTCTTTCTTCTGAGTTTGAAACCCTCCATCAATTTCTTCTATGACTGCGGGGTGGGAGACTCATCCCCTCCTGACCCCTGGCCCATGATCCCCCAGTGGCCGTAATCTCACTTCTCCTGTGTACCTTATAGTATCTCTACCTCAGGCAATGGGAATTTTCCTATTTTAAGGCGAGATAAATCTGTCTTCAAAATCTCAGTATTTTACTGACCTAGGAGTCTTTTCTGGTGTCCTGGTGTCCTAGAGACATCGGAGAAGCCCTCTTTTCTCTGTTTTAATAGTTACATCCCTTTGTTTTGTTTACGCAGGTATTGTTACAGTGATCTTCTAAAAACAGAAACTGGAGGCCAGGGGTTTAGTTTCAGAGGGGAAATTTACCTCTTTGTGTGTTTGTATGTATGTGGAAAAAAAAAATAAAGTCGAAGCTGACTCAACAGACCCCGTCGTGGCTGAGGGGACCTCAGAGAAGACTTAGAAGCTGAATTTCTGGCCATGATGGGTTGGGAGGTGGGACATGCCTGCTTATACCCCCTTGCTAACCACCATTAGGCTTTCTTTCCTAAGGGTTCTACACAAACCAGCACTTTGGAGAGACTTGCTGCACCCTAGATATCAACCAGTTCCCTCTTTTTTGCAGATTTGACAAAACAACCAACCAAATATCCTTCCTGATAAGAGACCACAGACCATGGAGTGGTTCTTAACTGTCTATACAGGATGCATAATGAGGTTTTTCATGTCCTCTGCTTCACCCTTTGCTATCAGAGGGCCAAAAAGTTCACCCCGGGATCATGTCGACACTGCCATTCTTCGTACATGTGACTCGGATGGGGCATGAAGCTTAATTGAACATATGCACGTTTCTGCTTTTGTAAATATGTATGGCTCCTCCTACAGCGTATTAAATACGAATATTTGGTCACCCTGCTCAGAATAAATTCCCGTTCCCTTTGCCCTTCCCTTGAAATGTCTGTTTCTGGCTTCTGAAAGAAGGCTATGCTACCCCAGCTGTCAGAATGACCGTACTGCAGTCTGCAAGCCTTTAGGAGAAACAAAGTCCTCCTTTCCAAATTTGTGAACTTCATCATTCTTAAGTTGACATGGATGTGGGTGAACATGCACGTGTGTGTGTTTTCTTTGTTTTTTTTTGTTGTTGTTGTTGTTGAGATGGAGTCTCGCTCTGTCACCCAGGCTGGAGTGTAGTGGTGCAGTCTCAGCTCACTGCAAGCTCCGCCTCCCAGGTTCACACCATTCTCCTGCCTCAGCCTCCCGAGTAGCTGGGACTATAGGCACGCGCCACCACGCCTGGCTAATTTTGTTTTGTATTTTTAGTAGAGACAGGGTTTCACCATATTAGCCAGGATGGTCTGATCTCCTGACCTTGTGATCCACCCACTTTGGCCTCCCCAAGTGCTGGGATTACAGGTGTGAGCCACTGCACCCTGCCAACGTGGGTGTGTTCTCTTCCTATAAAGTTTTTGAAATTTTGACACTCTGACCTAATTTTAGGCATCAGATTTTCAGTTTTACATGTCTCTATTACAGGTAAGCATGAAATTGGGCCTGTACTCCCTTCTGTAACTTTTGCCTTCTTGATTTGAGTAAGACTGTTTGAGGGAGTTTACAATTTAATTAAAAGGCTATCTTGTGTTGGACATGAAACCTCAGGCTAGGAAAAAGTCCCTCTTACCTGTCTATCCCTTTGACATGACCATGAGTGTCTCCCTTAGACTCCTGGTCTGCAGTGGTGGAAGTGATTCCATGTGATTCCATCCATTGTGGATGCTGAAGTCCAGATTCCTCTTAGGACCAAGGCACTTATTTCCAGCTGGCAGTTCATTGTTGTGCAAGCTCACAATTGAGGCATGCCTGTGTAATTGCCCTAGTTTAAGGGTACTCTGTCCCCCAGGTTAGTCTCCTCCCAAGGATAGCCCCTACCCAAAACTGGTCCATGATTTCTGAAGGATCATTCAAACTTTAAAACTTCGCATGGCATAGGTTAATATTTTTGTTGCAGCTGCATTGAATTTCAACTCTTCCTTCCGTCCAATCCTATTGACCTCACTTCCCCACAGGGTACTCCCTAGTGCAGGCTAATTGCCATATCAGAATCTTCCCCCTGTAGTAGCAGACCTAAGATACCATCTTCTAATGGAGCACTACGCTTTCAGAAAACTCTCATTCAGATTTTTAATTACAAATATAGTGATTTTCAAGACCTAGTGAGCTATTCCTATGTGTGTGAGTTTGCTTAACATTTTCTATTTCATCATCACTACTCCTTGAGATCACCACTATTATTATTCCCATTTTACAGATGAACAAATTGAGACAGAGGATAAATAGCTTGTCCATAGTCACATTCTACATTCAGACTAGCCTTTTGTTAGAGATGAGTTAAGAGACAAGAAGTGCAGCCTTCAGGCATTCTTCCCTCAAATTTCTCAAGAAGGCCAGAAGGCCACAGATGCTACATCTGATTATGTTTAATCCACTCCAAAAAATAGGACCCCAAGTAGAGGGCCTCATTACTCATGCAGAAAACTCTTGATTGTAAATCTTGCTTCTCTGAAATATGGGTGGCTATGATGTGATGCCAGAATTTTTTTGTTAATACTTCCTGCCGTGCTGCATCATTTTCTTGGACAGAGTAGTGTAAGTCTGTCTTTCATTCTGTCCCTATCTGAATATACTAGTCAAAATTCCTTGACATTTGTATCTGATGCTGTTTTTCTCATTTCACTGATGATTAAAATGTCCTGCACCCTTTCTGCCTTCGGTCTTTTTGCTTAGTTTCTTGGGAGAACAACATAGGTTTTGAAGTTAGCATTTAAAGTGTCCTATTAAAAAATAGTGTGGCTTTGTGTATGTAATGTTATTTTGTGAGCATTTTCTCATGTCACTAGCTATTTTCTGAACATAAAATTTGTATTCCAATTAATTAATATCATCCTATTGATGGACACAGGGTTGTGCCTACTTCTTTTTTTTCCGTTTAATAATGATATGGTGTATTTAATTTCTACCTCCTTAAATTTTACTTAGGTTAGGTTCCTATAAATTGGATTACTGTGTCAAAAATTATCAATCCTTTGAAACTTTTGATAAATAATGCTAAATTTGTTTTCAGAGAAGCTTTTCTTTTGTCAATTTAATTTCTACCACCAATAAACAAAAATGCCTTTGCTTAGAAAAAAGTGACAATTTGATCTATTAAATTGTTGTATAATTAAATTTCCATTTGCTATTTGATTTTTCTTATTGGTCTTTTAGAATCACTTTAAGAACACTTACCTTTATTGTGTCACTCTTGTATTCAATGTGTTTCCCACTTTGCAGTTTGCCTTGGTGTGGACTTTGATTAGAATCTTTATTTCTGTTTTGTTTTATTTGATCCAGTTTTACTTCTTATGAAGAAAGATATGTTTTGGGTTATTATAGCTTTAGAGGGTATTTTACATCTGGGAGATAATTTTCTCTTTCTTTCTT